>NC_084634.1:22763478-22860978 GCF_033978795.1 Nerophis ophidion
ATATAATTAAAACATGCTGTAATGATGTTGTAATGAGGTTTATCTTATAGGTAGAATTTTGGAAAATAAACATAAATACTGAAAAGATGAAAGAAAATCATTGTGCATATTATTATTTGTTCTCTACCTGATATATATTTTAAGAATAGAATAACATGCGATGAGGAGGCGACTTGTCCAGGGTGTACCGCCTTCCGTCCTAATGCAGCTGAGGTAGGCTCCAACACAACCCCCCTCCCCCCTCCCCGATCCCAAAAGGGACAAGCTGTAGAAAATGGATAGATGGATGATAACATTTAAACAAATGCGGTAATAATGGTGTTTATCCTTTTTAAATTATCAAGGGGTATAAAGTTTTAAAAGTAAATACAATTTAGTGTTAAAAAAGTCAGAAAAAGTGCTAAAAAGATGGAAAAAAACAGCAAAGTGAAAGAAAAATAGGTGAACTTAATGTTTTTTCATGAATAAATAGAAGTAAAACAAAAAAACATTGTTACATTAGAGGGGAAATAAATATTTAATTGAGTTTAAAATAAAAATTTTAAAAATGCCCAAAAAGTCACAAAAATATGAGTTAAAGGTGGAGTAAAATACTGGTAAAAATGTTTGATGAATTAAAGTCAATTAGTTTGGTGTTTTCATTATTATAATAGAATGACGTCATAGAGAAAGTGTAAACAACTATTTCAATGAGTTTAAAAAAAAGTTGAGGGGGGTGGATCTGAATTAAAAAAAATTAAAAATGTTTTATTTGCATGAACTTTTCAAAATAATGGATATTGGGTAAAACGTGGAGTAAAAATACTGGATATTGAGTAAAAAGTGAAGTAAAAATAATGGTGTTTGGTGTTTTTCATTATTATAATAGAATGACGTCATAGAGAAAGTGTGAACAACTATTTCAATGAGTTTAAAAAAAAAGTTGAGGGGGGTGGATCTGAATTGAAAAAAAAATTAAAATGTTTTATCTGCATGAACTTTTAAAAATAATGGATATTTATCACGACTCTTCCCTCAGGTCGCATCTTGGACATCCCGTGCAAGGTGTGTGGGGACCGCAGCTCGGGCAAACATTACGGCGTCTACGCCTGTGACGGCTGCTCGGGCTTCTTCAAGAGGAGCATCCGCAGGAACAGAACTTACGTCTGCAAGTCCGGTTCCCAGGTGAGCCCCCACCCCCCACCCCCCCCCAAAAAACACAGTCACCCCCCATTTATTCGTTGTGTTGCAAAAAAAAAGCGCGGAAAAACAGGTGCACACATGCTTGCCGCGCTTTCTCCCAGCCGTCCCTGAACGTCTCACACCTGCAAACCACGCGGGTGTCAAACGGCCTGACTCCGGTGTGTTGTATTGCATCATCAGGTGTAATCCAATCTTAATATGATGAAAGTGAAAGTGAAAGTGAGGATTCGAGGAGCGGAGGGCGGGATGGTACTTATCACCCCCCCCTCCCCCCCTTCCTCTTGTATGGAAGGAGGGGGGATGTCGATAAATACATGATGATTTTTTTTTTTTCACCTAGAAATTGGCCTCCTGGGAAGATAAGGAGCTTTGAATGATGATGCTATTAAATAACTGTGTGTGTGTGTGTATGTGTGTGTGTGTGTGTGTGTGTGTGTGTGTGTGTGTGTGTGTGTGTGTGTGTGTGTGCGTGTGTGTGTGTGTGTGTGTGTGTGTGTGTGTGTGTGCGTGTGTGTGTGTGTGTGTGTGTGTGCAGGGTGGGTGTCCTGTGGACAAAACCCACAGGAACCAATGCAGAGCGTGCCGTTTGAAAAAGTGCCTGGAAGTGAACATGAATAAAGACGGTAAATATGTTTACGTTTGTTTACAAAATATGTGTGTGCAATAAAAAAAAACAGAACAAAAAAACAGCGTAAACGTTTTTATTGCAAATTCACAGCCAATTACTGGCTAATTGATGCGTCACCAATAATTGCTGTGAAATAATTTGTAGTCAATTTTGATCACTGCAAAAAAAAAATAATAATAAATTCTGGATTTTTTTGTATGTTTTTTTTCCACAAAGAATAAGACGCAAATACAGTGGGTGAAAAAAGTATTTAGTCAGCCACCGATTGTGCAAGTTCTCCCACTTAAAATGATGACAGAGGTCTGTAATTATCATCATAGGCACACTTCAACTGTGAGAGACAGAATGTGAAAAAAAAATCCAGGAATTCACATTGTAGGAATTTTTAAGAATGTATTTGTAAATTAGGGTGGAAAATAAGTATTTGATCAACTATTCAAAGGAGGTTTTGGCTCAAACTCTCACGATACATGGTCCCATTCATTCTTTCCTTAACACGGAGCAATTGTCCTGTCCCCTTAGCAGAAAAACAGCCCCAAAGCATGATGTTTCCACCCCCATGCTACACAGTTGGTATGGTGTTCTTGGGATGCGACTCAGTATTCTTCTTTCTCCAAACACAACGAGTTGAGTTTATACCAAAATTGATACATGGATGATACAGCAGAGGATTGGGAGAGTGTCATGTGGTCAGATGAAACCAAAATAGAACTTTTTGGTGTAAACTCCACTCGTTGTGTTTGGAGGAAGAAAAATACTGAGTTGCATCCCAAGAACACCACACCTACTGTGAAGCATGGGGGTGGAAACATCATGCTTTGGGGCTGTTTTTCAGCTAAGGGGACAGGACGATTGATCCGTGTTAAGGAAAGAATGAATGGGGCCATGTATCGTGAGATTTTGAGCCAAAACCTCCTTCCATCAGTGAGAGCTTTGAATGGTTGACCAAATATTAATTTTCCACCATAATTTACAAATAAATTCTTTAAAATTCCTACAATGTGAATTCCTAGATTTTTTTTTCACATTCTGTCTCTCACAGTTGAAGTGTACCTATGATGAAAATTACAGACCTCTGTCATCATTTTAAGTGGGAGTACTTGCACAATCGGTGGCTGACTAAATACTTTTTTGCCCCACTGTATGTATGGAGAGCATTTTTGGAGGGTATTTTATTTTGAAAATCCATACCTCTTGCTGTGCCGTTTTACAGCTGTTCAGCACGAGAGAGGACCCCGCACGTCCACCATCAGAAAACAGGTGGCCCTGTACTTCCGGGGTCACAAGGAGGTCAACGGATCTTCGGCGCATTTCCCAGGATCCTCTCTGCCGGGGCCGCCCTTTTTCGCCGCCGTCACGCAACTGGAGCCTCACGGTTTGGAGATGGGCGGCACGCCGGAGAGACAGGCCATCGTGAGCCTGGCGCAGCCGACCCCTAAGGTGAGTTTTCCCCGCTGGATGACTGAATTTGTCAAACGGGTTCCGTCTAAGTCTGGGGTCGGCAACCCAAAACGTTGAAAGAGCCAATATTGGACCAAAAATACAACAAATAAATCTGAAAAGCCATATATAAGTCTTATGATGAAGGCAACAAATGACTTAAGTGTGTATATTAGCTATAATAGCCTACTATCAAAATGACTTTGTTTCAGGCTGAAGCAAATCTTCGTTGACAGAAATGTTGAAATGTAATATTTATTCTAGACATGTTTACAACATTGTTAAACATTAGTAAATCAGAGGTTACTCAGAGGGTGAAATAACTTTATACAATTAAATTACTAAATTATTGGCTTTTAAAGGCCAAAGATTATTTTATTAGATTCATCACAATATCAGGCAAGCCTGGTAATGTTTGCTGTGGTCTGGAACAACATGGAAAAGCACCAACAACAATCTGAAATGCAGCCAATATTACACACCGATAAAGTGTCATGAGACATGCAAAACTAAATCATAAACAAAGAGGATACAAGAAGAGGATATTAAATTAGCTCAAATATACCTACATACATGGAATATTGATGTAATGTGTAAAAAATCCCGTTCCCATATGTGTTGGGAAATTGTGTTAGATATAACACAATTAAATATAAACGGAATACAATGATTTGGAAATAATTTTCAACCCATATTCAGTTGAATATGCTACAAAGACAACATATTTGATGTTCAAACTGAGAAACTTTTTTTTTTTTTTGCAAATTATCATTAACTTTAGAATTTGATGCCAGCAACACGTGACAAAGAAGTTGGGAAATGTGGCAATATATACTGATAAAGTTGAGAAGTACTCATCAAACACTTATTTGGAACATTCCACAGGTATGCAGGCTAGTTGGGAACAGGTGGGTGCCATGATTGGGTATAAAAGCAGCTTCCATGAAATGCTAAGTAATTCACAAATAAGGATGGGGCGAAGGTCACCACTTTGTAAGCAAATTGTCGAACAGTTTTAGAGCAACATTTCTCAACGAGCTATTGCAAGGAATTTAGGGATTTTACCATCTACGGTCCGTAAAATCATCAAAAGGTTCAGAGAATCTGGAGCAATCACTGCACGTAAGCAATAATATTACGGACCGTTGATCCCTCAGGCTGTCTGCATTAAAAACAGACATCAGTGTGTAAAGGATATCACCACATGGGCTCAGGAACACTTCATAAAACCACTGTCAGTAACTACAGTTGGTTGCTACATCTGCAAGTGCCAGTTAAAACTCTGCTATGCAAAGCAAAAACCATTTATCAACAACACCAAGGAACGCCGCTGTCTTCGCTGGGCCCGACCAACTCTATGATGGACTGATGTTAAGTGGAAAAGTGTTCTGTGGTCTGACGAGTCCACATTTCAAATTATATTTAGAAACTGTGGACGTGGTGTCCTCCGGAACAGAGGGGAATATAACCATCCGGATTGTTATAGGCACAAAGTTCAAAAGCCAGCATCTGTGATGGTATGGGGGTGTATTAGTGCCCAAGGCATGGGTAACTTACACATCTGTGAAGGCACCATTAATGCTGAAAGGTCCATAGAGGTTTTGGAGCAACATATGTTGTCATCCAAGCAATGTTATCATGGACGCCCCTGCTTATTTCAGCAAGACAATGCCAAGCCACATGTTACAACAGCGTGGTTTCATAGTAAAAGAGTGCGGGTACTTTCCTGCCCCACCTGCAGTTCAGACCTGTCTCCCATCGAAAATGTGTGGTACATTATGCAGCATAAAATACGACAGCGGAGACCTCGGACTGTTGAACAACTGAAGCTTTTCATAAAACAAGAATGGGAAAGCATTCAACTTTCAAAGCTTCAACAATTAGTTTCCTCAGTTCCCAAACATTTACTGAGTGTTGTTAAAAGAAAAGGTGATGTAACACATTGCAGCCATGAAATTCGAAGTTAATTATTATTTGCAAAAAAAAAATAAAGTTTATGTGTTTGAACATCAAATATCTTTTCTTTGTAGCGCATTCAACTGAATATGGGTTAAAAAGGATTTGCAAATCATTGTATTCCGTTTATATTTACATCTAACACAATTTCCCAACTCATATGAAAACGGGGTTTGTACATACAGGTAGCCTAAATTTTAATATTGACTAGCTTGCAGTCATGGACTGACCAAATATGCCTGATTAGCACTCCACACAAGCCAATAACATCAACAAAGCACACTTTTGTGCATTCACGCACAGCATAAAAGGTTTGGTGGACAAAATGAGACAAAGGAGTGGAAGATTTGACATGTAAACAAACTGCTGCGTGACAGTCCACACTATGGTGAGTTCAAGAACTGTTGAAATTAGTAGGACAAAACGACATTCACCGAATCCTCTCACCAGTGAAGCATACACACAAACATACTGAACAATTTTTCTATAATTGGGAAGGTTTGTGTCATGTTTTTCCTCAAACAAAAAACATACAAACGTACAAAAACAAAAACAAAAACATTATTTCCCCCCCCATATTTTTCAATTTTCAATCCTTTTTAAAAATGCTTCGTTGAGCCACTATGTGTGGCGCTAAAGAGCCACATGCTAGTGGTATACGCCAAATCATCACTTGATAAAGAGGTCAGTGTTCCATTTTCCTATATGCAAACAGTGTTACCGTTCAAACTGTGTGTAATGTGACAGTGACCAAAGATATCAAACAAACTTCTTAATGAATGGCCTACTACACTACTGTATTTTAATTTCAGTCTTTATAGTGTTTTCTGAGGTGGTACTGGGTAAAAATATTTAGGAAATGATACAAAACAAAGTCATCAAGATTAAGGATAAAATTGAATATATCTGCTTTTTTTTAGTAATCCATTTCAAAAATCTTCACGGTGGCAGAGGGGTTAGTGCGCCTGCCTCACAATACGAAGGTCCTGCAGTCCTGGGTTCAAATCCAGGCTCGGGATCTTTCTGTGTGGAGTTTGCATGTTCTCCCCGTGAATGCGTGGGTTCTCTCCGGGTACTCCGGCTTCCTCCCACTTCCAAAGACATGCACCTGGGGATAAGTTGATTGGCAACACTAAATTGGCCCTAGTGTGTGAATGTGAGTGTGATTGTTGTCTGTCTGTCTGTGTTGGCCCTGCGATGAGGTGGCGACTTCTCCAGGGTGTACCCCGCCTTCCGCCCGATTGTAGCTGAGATAGGCGCCAGCGCCCCCCGCGACCCCGAAAGGGAATAAGCGGTAGGAAATGGATGGATGGATGGATGGCATTTCAAAAACCCATTTTTTCCATGTAAATCCAATTAGAGTAATCCCTCATTTATAGCTGTTAATTGGTTCAGGACATAAATGAATTACCGCGAAGGAGGCATGAATTCTAAATCAAATATTTTCATAGCTAAAGCATAAACAACTGTTAATTAACTTCTAAACACAAAAATAACGTTATGGGAGCCCTCTAATAAAGTACTTTCTATTCTATTCTATTCTATTCTATTCTATTCTATTCTATTCTAAACATGAAACAACACAATATTTCTAATACAGTAATACGGCCTGAGCCAATCAGTGGCCACGATATTGAACAGCGTGACCTGATTGGTTTGCTCTCATCACTTACAGTAGTATTGATATTTTCAGTTCATTTCGCCATTTTTATGTTTGAAAACGCTTAATTTAGGAACAATAAATTGTAGACTATGTCTTTAAAAAGACAAAAAAAATCTGCAATTATAGTACCAATGTACCAATGATTGTCACACACACTCTAGGTGTGGCGGAATCATTCTCTGCATTTGACCCATCACCTCTGATCACCCCCTGGGAGGTGAAGGGAGCAGTGGGCAGCAGCTGTGGCCGCGCCCGGGAATCATTTTGGGTGATTTAACCCCCAATTCCAACCCTTGATGCTAAGTGCCAAGCAGGGAGGTAATGGCTCCCATTTTTATAGTCCTTGGTATGACTAGGCCGGGGTTTGAACTCACAACCTACCGATCTCAGGGCGAACACTCTAACCAAATGTGGGGGAAGCTGCAATATTTGAAGCGTAATTTGGCGAGGGACGACTGTATACCTTTACATGTGGAATACATATAAATGAGGAAGGAATTGAAAAGTAAAAATTTTTTCAAGTTCATTCTCAATTGTTTCTCACTTTTTTTTTATCAAAGTGCTGGCAATTACCACTTTGTTTGGCCCCATGATGGATTTTTTTTTTTTGCAATACAGTCATCAAAATGTGGGATTATTTGTTTGGACACCTGTTTCCATGGAATGAGCTAGATCAGGGGTCTCAAACCTTATATTGTGGCCCTTTACTTAACTTCATACTTTACTGTGATTGTGTCCCGCACACCCTGGGAGGCTAATGATTAAATATATATTATGGCGATCTTGAATTTGGTAACACTTTAGTATGGGGAACATATGAACCATTAATTAGTTGCTTATTAACGTGCATATTAGTAACATATTGGCTGTTAATTAGTCATTATTAAATAGTTAATAAGTACTTATTAATCCCTTATTCTGCATGGCTTTATTATGCAACCAGTAAGCCATTAACTAAGAGTCTTCCATAACTCAAAACCCCAACCCTAACCCTACCCCCAACCCTAACCCTGATGCTGACCCTAACCCTATGTTAATGAGCAACTAATTAATGGTTCATATGTTCCCCATACTAAAGTGTTACTTTGAATTTAATTCGAACAATTACTAAGGTAAGGCGCAAACATGACAAATGATAAACACACAAAAAGCAACTACCTGTAAGCAAGCAGAATTGTCTCTAATCATCTCAACAGCGCCTAAATATATGGTTTTAACATTCAGTTTCCATCCATCCATCCATTTTCTACCGCTTATTCCCTTTCGGGGTCGCGGGGGGCGCTGGCGCCTATCTCAGCTACAATCGGGCGGAAGGCGGGGTACACCCTGGACAAGTCGCCACCTCATCGCAGGGCCAACACAGATAGACAGACAACATTCACACTCACATTCACACACTAGGGCCAATTTTAGTGTTGCCAATCAACCTATCCCCAGGTGCATGTCTTTGGAAGTGGGAGGAAGCCGGAGTACCCGGAGGGAACCCACGCATTCACGGGGAGAACATGCAAACTCCACACAGAAAGATCCTGAGCCTGGATTTGAACCCAGGACTGCAGGACCTTCGTATTGTGAGGCAGACGCACTAACCCCTCTGCCACCGTGAAGCCCACACATTCATAATATTTTAAGGCATTTATAACTCATTTTCATGGTGGGCCGCGTCGCATATACCCTTAATGGGCCACTTGTACTTGCGAAAGATCGAAGTATAATTGCCACACCATGTTTTAATAATTACCTTTGACTTTGTATGGCAACAAACAGATATCTCAAAAATGAGGAGGAAAAAGAATGCCTGGAATATCTTTATTCATGGAGTAATATTGAGTTAACAAGAAGTGCAGTTGGATGCGGTTAAATTTTTCGGTCATAATAGCACCCCCCGCGACCCCAAAAGGTACAAGTGGTAGAAAACGGTTGGATGGAACTAAAACAGGTTAAGAAAAATGGCTAAAAAAAACCTTAATAAGACAAATTTAAAATTTTTTTGATGGCCCGACGCATGTTCTAAAAAAATTATTTACAAAACAAACACATAATGTGGAATCAAAGAGCAAATAGGTGTAATAGGGAGAAGTTGATGTATTATTGCTAAAAACTAGAGATGCACGATGTATTTCTGCCAAGCCAATAACGATCCAGATAATTTCTTGATTCTCGAGAACAGTAACAAAAAAACTGATACATGTATTTATATCCGTAATTATTTGAATGCAGTTTGTGCACTGGCCTCAGAGCAACTTCTCGAGCAGCTAGTGTTTCAGTTGACTGGCAAGGCTCGATGTGTTGAAGCACGATGACATTTGCACCAAATTTGGTGCAAATAGCAGCCATCTGACCTCGAGGGATGTCTTTACAATCTTTAAAACCTCACTAAAACACTATTAAAACAAAGGGCAGATAAGGGATCTTCCAGAATTATCCTAGTAAATGTGTCTAATTACATCTGAAACGCTCACACTACCGCCGCCTGGAGCCGTCGCTTTTTTTTCTTCTAGTCCTTCACTATCAATATCCTAATTCACGAATCTTTCATCCTCGCTCAAATTAATGGGGAAATTGTCGCTTTCTCAGTCCAAATTTCTCTTACTGCTGGTGGCTTCCATTATAAACAATGTGAATATATGTGGAGCCCTGCAACTCGTGACGTCACGCACACATACTTCCGCTAAAGGCAAGGCTTTTCTATTAGCGACCAAAAGTTTTAAACTTTATCGTCGATGTTCTCTACAAAATGCTTTCAGCAAAAATATGTCAATATCGCGAAATGATCAAGTATGACACAAAGAATGGAACTGCTATTCCCGTTTATATAGGAAAATCTCATTTCAGTAGGCCTTTAAGTTAGCTAGCCATCCATTAGCGCGCTACCTTGCTTCTCCAGTAAATGAGTAGCATGAGTAGCAAAATGTGGTCATCAGTCGTGGTTTTAAAATCATTTTAGTGATTTAGATTTGTCATTCAAATTTCAACTTTACAGTACAGATAAGAACATTTTTTTGTCGCATTACCTCGTTGTAGTGCAGGATACAAGAGCAATAAGGTGCAGATATAAATAACTAGATTACTGTACAGATAAACATATTGCACTTTTGCATATGCATCCACGTTTAGGGATGTCTTATATTGTCTTTATAGTCCAGCTAGTTAATCCGTTTTGGGGGGGAATTGAGGGGATTATTATGATGCGTGTAATTTAAAACAGGATTACTGTGTTTATCATTAATTCAGTTACATCCCTAGACGAGCAGAGGAGCATGTTCGGCAGCGCACGGTCACGGAGTACTTACAAGCAGACACAGTGTGTAGACAGAAAAGGGAGAACGGACGCATTTTGCCTTAAAAACTAACAATAAAGGTGAAGTTATAACACTGAAACGACCTCAGGAAGAAATGCTTTAGCCAGCTAGCGGCTAACGTCCATTCGGCAGTGTTTTGGCTACTTCTAAATCGCTAATCCTGGTTTCCATGGTGACAAATAAAGTAAATTTCTTACAAGTATCATCCCTGCAGGATGAGAAATAGCTAAACCTGCTTCACTGCACACCGTAGCTCACCGGCGTCACAATGTCCTGCCCTAATACCCTACTGTGCAATACTACCTTTCGAGTGCAATACGTCCGACACTGATTGTTATTTATTACTTCGGTACTCTTGTCTTGTTCTGTATATTGTACAGTATTTTGTATTGCTATAGTTTTTTGTATATTGTACAGGATTGCTTGTTATTTTTATTTGATAGTTGTCTGTTTATTTCAATTGTTAGTTTTTCCTTTATTACCTCTTGTGTTATTTATTTTACCCCATATTTGTTCCCACATCCGCACCTTAAATTGGAGTCTTTAATCTCGTTATATGAAAATATAATGACTATAAAGTCTATTCTATTTTATGTAAACAAACACCATTGGTGGATCTACACCTGACATCCAGTACAGGCATCTATCCAGTCGATACTACTATGACAACTTCGATATTTTTTGGCATCACAACATCTTTGCTTTTTTTAAAATGTATATTATGTTTATAAACTCAGGAAATATGTCCCTGGACACATGAGGACTTTGAATATGACCAATGTATGATCCTGTAATGACTTGGTATCGGATTGATACCCAAATTTGTGGCATCATCCAAAACTAATGTAAAGCATCCAAACAACAGAAGAATAAGTGATTATTACATTTTAACAGAAGTGTAGATAGAACATGTTAAAAGAGAAAGTAAGCAGATACTAACAGTAAATGAACAAGTAGATTAAAAATTAATTTTCTACCAATTGTCCTTAATAATGTTGACGAAATGATAGAATGATAAATGACACAATATGTTACTGCAAACGTCAACAGACTAAATAGGAGCCTTTGTTTGTTTACTTACTACTAAAAGACAAGTTCTCTAGTATTTTCACTATTTTATTTAAGGACAAACTTGCAATAAGAAACATATGTTTAATATACCCTAAGAGTTTTTGTTAAATTAAAGCCAATAATGCATTTTTTTGTGGTGCCTTATATTTAGAAAAGTACCGGAAAGCATCAAAATAATTTTTGTACCGGTACCAAAATAATGGTATCGTTTCAACACTAATCCTTATTGAGCTCATTTTACTTCACGATTTATCACAAGCCATTCGTCTAGTGCGGGGGTCGGCAACCCGCGGCTCTCTTTAGCGCCGTCGTAGTGGCTCTCTGGAGCTTTTTCAAAAATGTATGAAAAATGGAAAAAGATGAGTGGGAAAAACATACTTTTTGTCTAAATATGGTTTCTGTAGGGAGGACAAACATGATACAAACCTTCATAATTGTTATAAAGCACACTGTATTAAAGGCCTACTGAAATGAGATTTTCTTATTGAAACGGGGATAGCAGGTCCATTCTATGTGTCATACTTGATCATTTCGCGATATTGCCATATTTTTGCTGAAAGGATTTAGTAGAGAACATCGACGATAAAGTTCTCAACTTTTGGTCGCTAATAAAAAAGCCTTGCCTTTAACGGAAGTATCAGACGATGTGCGCGTGACGTCACTGGTTGTAGGGCTCCTCACATCCTCACATTGTTTATAATCATAGCCTCCAGCAGCAAGAGCTATTCGGACCGAGAAAGCGACGATTTCCCCATTAATTTGAGTACTGCAGTACACACAGTGGTAAAGTTAGAGTGAAGCACTTTAAAAAAAAAAAAAAAAAGGCAAAGGCTCCAGACGGCGGCAGTTTCAGATGTAATTAGACACATTTACTAGGATAATTGTGGAAAATCCCTTACCTGCTTATTGTGTTAATAGTATTTTAGTGAGACTATAAAGTCATACCTGAAAGTCGGATGGCTGCGGTCAACGCCAGTGTCTCTGAGAGAAGCCGAGGAGCCAAGATCACAGCTGCCTTTTTGAACTGCAGGATGAGGTCGCATAATCCACTTAAATCTCCGGTAAGAGCCGACTTAATATCACAATTTTCACATCCAAAATCTTGCTGGTTAACATAGAGAAACATGTTCGCTTGACTGCTCTGTTTTAAAGCTTCACAATAAACAAAGAAACCCCGGCTGTGTTTTGGCTGCTAAAGACAGCTGCAATCCACCGCTTTCCACCAACAGCATTATTCTTTATAGTCTCCATTATTAATTGAACAAATTGCAAAAGATTCAGCAACACAGATGTCTAAAATACTGTGTAATTATGCGATGAAAAGAGACGACTTTTAGCCATGTGAGGTGCTGGGAGAACATGTCCGCTCCAACCAATAACGTCACAAACACGCGTCAACATGCGCGTCATCATTCTGCGGATTTTTAACAGGATACCTCGCGGGAAATTAAAAATTGCAATTTAGTAAACTATAAAGGCCGTATTGGCATGTGTTGCAATGTTAAGATTTCATCATTGATGTATAAACTATCAGACTGCGTGGTCGGTAGTAGTGGGTTTCAGTAGGCCTTTAAACATGCTTCGCTGATTCGAGTATTTGGCGAGCGCCGTTGTGTCCTACTAATTTTGACGGTCCTTGAACTCACCGCAGTTTGTTTACATGTATAACTTTTCTCCGACGTTTGCCACTTCTATTTCTGTCTCATTTTGTTCACCAAACTTTTATCATCGTGCATGGATGCACAAAGGTGAGTTTTGTTGACGTTATTGACTTGTGTGGAGAGCTAATCAGACATATTTGGTCACTGCATGACTGCAAGCTAATAGATGCTAACATGCTATTTAGACTAGCTAAAAATGTACAGATTGCATCATTATGCCTCATTTGTAGCTATATTTGAGCTCATTTAGTTTCCTTAAAGACCTCTTAATTCAATATATATCTCATGACACACTATCTCTATGTAATATGGCTTTTAATTTTTGCGGCTCCAGACAGATTTGTTTTTGTATTTTGGGGCCAATATGGCTCATCCAACATTTTCGGTTGCCGACCCCTGGTCCAGTGGACCTTTTTTCAGTGATGTACCCCTGTGAACATTTTTTTTATTCAAGTACCCCCTAATTAGAGCGGTTGAAAAAAAGAGATAAAGATGTAAAATACAGCACTATGTCATCAGTTTCTGATTTATTAAATTGTATAACAGTGCAAAATATTGCTCATTTGTAGTGGTCTTTCTTGAACTATTTGGAAAAAAGATATAAAAATACTAAAAACTAGTTGAAAAATAAACAAGTGATTCAATTATAAATAAAGATTTCTAGATAGATAGATAGATAGATAGTACTTTATTGATACACATAGAAGTAATCATCAACTTAAAGTGCCCTCTTTGGGGATTGTAATAGAGATCCATCTGGATTCATCAACTTAATTCTAAACATTTCTTCACAAAAAAATATTTTTAAAAAATCTCACGTACCCCTTGGCATGCCTTCAAGTCCCCCCAGGGGTACGCGTACCCCCATTTGAGAACCACTGTTCTAGTCCCTAGAAGGAGTGTGTTTTGTTGTTGTTTGACAAGCCCTAGTTTCGCCCCAAATGGCAGGCTCAAACCAGAATATTGAACTTCCTGTTCGTTTCCAAACATGGGTTCTTCACACTGTTTTGTGCGTCCTGTTCTTTTTTGTGACGATCCATGTAACTTGTGGCGAGGGCTGATTTTTTTTTTTCTTCTGAATTTTTCGGGGGACGCAACTCATGACTCAATTTTGAGGGTTCTGCTGAACTGTAAAGATTTTCACCAGGCTTGATGCGCTTGCAAACATGTGTGTTTTCATGCAAAAGCCCTCAAATATGAGTAAACGTATTTTTTTTAACAGGGTCTCCTATTGCTTAAAGCACGTTTCTCTTTTCTGTTGTTGCTCTGCTTGAATTATAATTTCCTGCACTGCAAAAACCTCTGCGGATCTTTTGTTTAAAGCAGGGGTGTCATGCTCATTTTAGATGGGAGGGCTGCATGGAGAAAAATCTACTCCCAAGTGGACCAGACTGGAAAAATCACGGCACGATAACTTAAAAATAAAGACAAGTTCAGATTGTTTTCTTTGTTCAAAAATAGAACAAGCACATTCTAAAAATGTGTCATGGCTATTGTTCATGTTTTGTTTTGGTCATGCTATGTTTAGTTTTTTGGACATTCAGTTCTTGCATTTGCACTTTCTTGTTTTCTTTGTCCCCATGGCTACTCATTAGTTTCCACCTTGTCTCCTAGTCACGTCCCTGTCCTCAGCCTCACACCTGTTTTCACTAATCATCACAGCCGCTATTTAAGTCATTCTTTTTCTGTCTTCGTCCTGGCATCTTCACTTACCCATGCTGTTCCTACCTTCATGCCCTCGTTCACAGTTCCATGTCATGTAAGTTTTTGTTTATAGTTCATAGTTAATAGTCTTTTGTTTATGTCCATAGTTTATGCCATAGTGCAAGGGTTTGTTTCCATAGTCAAGTTTTGTACCTCCACTGTGAGCGCTTTTTATTTGTCTCTCGCTCGTGGCAAATTCCCTCCGCGTCGCAGAAACAACCTTAATCCAAGTCACAGTTTGACAAAATTTACAAATCATAATGTTGTTGTTGTTGTTGGGGTTTTTTTTTTTACATTTACAGTTGTGATCAAAAGTTTACATACACTTGTGAAGGACATAATGTCATGGCTGTCTTGAGTTTCCAATAATTTCTACAACTCTTATATTTTTGTGATGGAGTGATTGGAGCACATACTGTACGTGTTGGTCACAAAAAAACATTCATGAAGGTTTGGTTCTTTTATGAATTTATTATGGGTCTACTGAAAATGTGACCAAATCTGCTGGGTCAAAAGTATACATACAGCAATGTTAGTATTTGGTTACATGATCCTTGGCAAGTTTCACTGCAATAAGGCGCTTTTGGTAGCCATCCACAGGCTTCTGGTTTAAATTTTGACCACTCCTCTTGACAAAATTGGTGCAGTTCAGCGAAATGCGTTGGTTCTCTGACATGGACTTGTTTCTTCAGCATTGTCCACACGTTTAAGTCAGGACTTTGGGAAGGCCATTTTAAAACCTTAATTCTTGCTTGATTTAGTCATTCCTTTATCACTTTTGACGTACATTTGGGGTCATTGTCCTGTTGGAACACCCTGTTGGAACACCCAACTGCGCCCAAAACCCAACCTCCGGGCTAATGATTTTAGGTTGTCCTGAAGAATTTGAAGGTAATCCCCTTTTTTCACTGTCCCATTTAGTATTTGTAACAAACCAGTTCCATTGGCAGCAAAACAGGCCCAGAGCATAATACTACCACAACCATCCTTGACGGTAGGTATTAGGACTGCGAATCTTAGGGTGTCCCACGATTCGATTCAATATCGATTCTTGGAGTCATGATTTGATAATATATCGATTTTTTTTTTTTAATTCGATTCGGTTCTCGATTCAAAAACTATATTTTTCTCATTAAAAACGATTCTGTATTCATTCAATACATAGGATTTCAACAGGATCTACCCCAGTCTGCTCACATGCAAGCAGAGCAGTAGATTTAAAAAAAAAAAAAAGCTCTTATAATTGTAAAGGACAATGTTTTATCATCTGATTGCCTTAATGTAAATGTGTTAACTATTAAACGAACCAAAAATATGACTTATTTTATCTTTGTAAAAATATGTTGTGTGTTGTCAAGCTTATGAGATGCAATGCAAGTGTAAGCCACTGTGACACTATTGTTCTTTTTATTTTTATTTTTATAAATGTCTACTGATAATGTCAATGAGGGATTTTTAATCACTGCTATGCTGAAATTATAACTAATATTGATACTGTTGTTGATAATATTCATTTTTGTTTCACTACTTTTGGTTTGTTCTGTGTCTTGTTTGTGTCTCCTCAATTGCTCTGTTTATTGCCGTTCTGAGTGTTGCTGGGTCAGGTTTGGTTTTGGAATTGGATTGCATTGTTATGGTATTGCTGTGTAGTGGTTTATTGGATTGAGAAAAAATACAAATAAAAATCGTTTTTTTAAAAATGAGAATCGATTCTGAATCGCACAACGTATTCGATTCGATTCATATTCAAATCGATTTTTTCCCACACCCCTAGTAGGTATGGTGTTCCTGGGATTAAAGACCTCCAAACATATTGCTGGGTAATGTGGCCAAACAGCTAACTTTTAGTTTCATCTGACATCACATGGACGAAGATAGGACCTTCTGGAGGAAAGTTCTGTGGTCAGATGAAACAAAATTTGAGCTGTTTGGCCACAATACCCAGCAATATGTTTGGAGGAGAAAAGCTGAAGCCTTTAATCCCAGGAACCCCCAACCTACCGTCAAGCATGGCGGTGGTAGTATCATGCTCTGGGCCTGTTTTGTTGCCAATGGAACTGGTGCTTTACACAGAGTAAATGGGACAGTGAAAAAGAAGGATTACCTCTAAATTTTTCAGAACAACCGAAAATCATCAGCCCGGAGGTTGGGTCTTGGGCGCAGTTGGGTGTTCCAACAGGACAATGACCCCAAACCCATGTCAAAAGTGATTAAGGAAACTCATCACGTGGGCCAGATAAAACCTGTCCGCGGGCTCGATCTGGCCCGTGGGCCGCACATTTGACGCCCCTGGTTTGAAGTTCAATATTTAGTGGGCACTTGCGTTTTTAATCGGATCGTAATTTTTCCCTCCAGGGTTAGAAGTTGAAATTCTTGCCCAGATTTAGCCAGTGAGAGGCACAAATCCGCCAATTAGATTTCTCATTGCAAATCTGGCGCAAGCAAGACTAATCATAAAACCAGGTGCCGTGGCTTGGAATTTGACCTTTGCTGTGTACAATGAGCCCGACTGTTCACAAAAGCGCTGTCTCTCCTCCAGTACCCCCACGAGGTCAACGGCACCCCTATGTACCTGTACGAGGTGGCCACTGAGTCGGTGTGCGAATCGGCGGCCCGCCTTCTCTTCATGAGCATCAAGTGGGCGAAAAGCGTGCCCGCCTTCTCCACGCTCCCCCTATCTGACCAGGTACGTTCAAGAGTTTCACCACGCGTGACGGGAATTAAGGGAAGGGGATTAAGCAGCGTGCTTAACCTCGGAGGCCCGGGGGAGTTCAAACATGATCCCTTTAGTGGACATAAGTCGAGGGACTGTGCAATGCACCTTATTGACACAAGTATTACCAAGTGATCTACAATTGACACCTTTACCGTAATCTGCTATTAAATAGCAGCTTTTTTCTCATTATAAAAAAGAAACCATGTGACTTGTAACCTGTACACAGTGCACTTTTTCAACATGTTGTCATGTTACAGCCTTATTTCAAAATGGATAAAAAAAACTGTCCTCAATTATACACACAATACCCAAGTATGACAATGTGAAAAAGTCTTTGGTTTTCTTTAGAAATATTTGCAAAACCAAAAACATGTACATATAAGTATTTGCAGCTTTCGCTCAATACTTAGGTAAGCAATTACAGCCTCAAGTTGTTTTGAATACAACGCCACAAGCTTGGCACACCTGTCTTTGATGTGTAAGTTACCCATGCCTTGGGCACTAATACATTCCCATACCGTCACAGATGCTGGCTTTTAAATTTTGTTCGTGTAGAATGTCGCTTGGCATTGTCTTGCTGAAATAAGCAGGGGCGTCCAGGAAAAAAACCTTGCTTGGATGGCAACATATGTTGCTCCAAAACCTGAATGTACCTTTTCAGCAATAATGGTGCCTTCACAGATGTGTAAGTTACCCATGCCTTGAGCACTAATACATCCCCATACCATCACAGGTGCTGGCTTTTGAACTTTTGCGCCTATACCAGTCCGGATAGTTATTTTCCTATTCGGTCGGGAGGACACAACGTCCACAGTTTCCAAAAACAATATGAAATGTGGACTCGTCAGACCACAGAACACTTTTCCACTTTGCATCAGTCCGTTTAAGTTAAACTCTGGCCCAGCGAAGCTTGCGGCGTTTCTGGGTGTTGTTGATTAATGGCTTTTGGTTTGCATAGTAGAGTTTTAACTGGTACTTACAGATGTAGCGACAAACTGTAGTTACTCACAGTGGTTTTCTGAAGTGTTCCTGAGCCCATGTGGCAAAATCCTTTACAAATTGATGTCGCTTGCCGCCTGATCGAAGGTCACAAGCATTCAATGTGGGTTTCCTTACGTGCAGGGATTTCTCCAGATTCTCTGAACCTTTTGATGATATTACAGACCTTAGATGGTGAAATCCCGAAATTCCTTGCAATAGCTCATTGAGAAATGTTGTTCTTAAACTGTTCGACAATTTGCTCACGTATTTGTTCACAAACTGGTGACCCTCACCCCAGCCTTGTTTGTGAATGACTGAGCATTTCATGGAAGCTGCTTTTATACCCAATCATGGCACCCACCTGTTCCCAATTAGCCTGTTCACCTGTGGGATGTTCCAAATAAGTGTTTGATGAGCATTCCTCAATTTTCTCAGTCTTTTTTGCCACTTGTGCCAGCTTTTTTGAAACATGCTGCAGGCCTCAAATTGCAAATTGAGTTAATATTTGCAAAAAATAACCAAGTTTACCGGTTTGGACGTTAAGTATCTTATCTTTGCAGTCTACTCAAATGAATATAGGTTGAAAAGGATTTGCAAATCATTGTATTCTGTTTTTATTTACCATTTACACAACTTGCAAACTTTACTGGTTTTGAAGTTTGCACTTAAATATGATAATAATATGATAATCTGTCAAGTTCTTTTTTACCACAGTGTGTAATAGCCATCATAATATTTAATTATTAAAATGATTATATTATCATTAGTTGCACTGTAGCCCGATAAAGGGTTAAGTTTACCCATGTTTTTCAAAACTATTGATGCTTCTTTTTTTAACTTTAATCTAGGGTTTTGGAACGCACCACAGTAATGGGCAATGAGATCCAAAGTGAATCTTGTACATATCTTTTTCCAATGCTGTGTATCTCCTTTTTTATATATGTTAAATATTTAAATGGCAAAAAACACATCTTCGAACTTAACAAAAACTCAAGTACAAGCTCCCCACTTACCCCCACATCCCCCTGCTTGTACAACTCTTCTAAAATACCCACATTAGTTCAAGTGGAAAATAACAGTTACAAAAGTAGTGAAACTTCCAATTCAGTCTTTTGCTAAATGTTATTAATATTTGCTACTTGCGGAAAGTTAAATTTTTAAATAATAAAAAAAAAACAAAAACGATTCTTGTTCTTGGTTGATGAAAAAGCGCATGTATGTGAAAAGTACTAACACTGGAAAAAGTGCATGTAAAATGTCCATTCATGAACGACAGGATTTTACCGCAAACGTATTCCTAGCTGCTCTCTGCTCCATCACCGACAGGAATGTAATGGCATAATTCCCTGCACAATATACACTAACTCATTTTGTAGAGCACAGGTACTGGGTTCGAATCCCAGTCTGGGATGATTTTAGAAGGTTAATACATTTCTGTTTTACTGATGTTGAAATAGGGCAGGGGCTTCACGGTGGAAGAGGGGTTAGTGCGTCTGCCTCACAAAACAAAGGTCCTGAGCAGTCTGGGTTCAATCCCAGGCTCGGGATCTTTCAGTGTGGAGTTTGCATGTTCTCCCCGTGACTGCGTGGGTTCCCTCCGGGAACTCCGGCTTCCTCCCACCTCCAAAGACATGCACCTGGGGATAAGTTGATTGGCAACACTTAATTGGCCCTAGTGTTTGAATGTGAGTGTGAATGTTGTCTGTCTATCTGTGTTGGCCCTGCGATGAGGTGGCGACTCGTCCAGGGTGTACGCTGCCTTCCGCCCGATTGTAGCTGAGATAGGCACCAGCGTCCCCCGCAACCGCAAAAGGGAATACGCGGTAAAAATTGGATGGATTATGTTGAAATATTTTGGTGTTTTTTTTAACTAAAACAATTATTTACTAAACAATCTATTTCCCATGAGTTCATTTTAGTACAAAATATTAATCCATTCAAATTCTAGTTTTGTAAAAAAAAAAATCAAAACAAACACTATATATATATATATATATATATATATATATATATATATATATATATATATATATATATATATATATATATATATATATATATATATATATATATATATATATATATATATATATATATATATATATATATATATTATATATATATCAGTGGCAGGCCGTGCGTTTCCCACCTAGGCCTTCAGTGATGTCCGACTTCAATGATTACCTCTCAAAATGCCATCATTTATGTCACCACATGACCATTGCTGGAGAAATATCATACAGGAACACATTTACGCACTACCGGGCATTGAACAACAGCGTAAAAAACAGGTTATTTTCTGGCGCATTTAAAAATGAATATACCCGCATCGGCAATTGGAACACTATGTGCTGGCGTCAAAATTAAAATTGCAAAAAACATATTAAACATGAAAAAATAAAGAAATAAATTATTTGAACCCATATATATATATGTATGTATATGTCAAGTTCTACAGTGCTCAAAAAACAGAGGCTATTTCATCCGTACAAGATTTCCCTGCTCTTCAGGGGATTTTATATTATAAAATCTCCTGAAGATCAGTGAAGCCTGCGAAACAGGCTTGTAGGCATTAAATAGTCCCTGAGTTTTAGGTCTGGGCTCTAGCCCAAACACATATTAATTCACCAGTGTTTATCACCTTATTTATCAAAGTGGTTTCACTTCCAACTTTGGATCCTGGATTCCGCGGAATGATAGTTTGTTACATGCAATGTTTTGTCTTACGATAACAGAAACAATGTACGGAAATTTTGTCGCAAATGTAGGACTTAGGTCTGGACTCTAGCCCAAACACACATTTGAGTTCATTAGCGTTTATCTTTTTTTTTTTTTTTTTTTTTAATCAAAGTGCTTTTATCCGCAAATTTGGACCCTAGATTCCGCGGAATGATACACAGCCAATTTTCTTAGACGCAATGTTTGGTCGCATGGTAACAGAAACCATGTACAATGTCTTCCATTGGTCTTAGGTCTGGGCTCTAGCACAAACACACATTTGAATTCAAAAGCATTTACCACCTTTTTTTTTTTTTATTCATCAAAATGCTTTGACTTGCAACTTTTAACCCCAGATTCTGTGGAATGATAGTTTGTTACGTGCAATGTTTGGTCGCACGATAACAGAAACAATGTACGAAAGAGTTGGTGCAATTGTTTGTCGAAAACCGAGGACATAGGTCTGGGCTTTAGCCCAAACAGACACATTCTCCTAGTATGGCAATTTTTTGTTGATTTTGACGTATGTTTGGTCGTACGATAAACAGAAACAATGTAGGAAAAATTTGGCGCAAATGTTTGTTGAAAACCGAGGTACCGGAGTCTTCAGTAGGACTTAGGTCTGGGCTCTAGCCCAAACACACATTTGAATTAATCAGCATTCACCACCTTCTTTTTTTAATAAAAGTGCTTCCACTCGCAACTTTGGATCCTGGATTCCGCGGAATGGTAGTTTGTTATGAGCAATGTTTTGTCTTACGATAACAGAAACAATGTACGGAAATTTTGTCGCAAATGTAGGACTTAGGTCTGGACTCTAGCCCAAACACACATTTGAGTTCATTAGCGTTTATCTTTTTTTTTTTTTTTTTTTTTTAATCAAAGTGCTTTTATCCGCAAATTTGGACCCTAGATTCCGCGGAATGATACACAGCCAATTTTCTTAGACGCAATGTTTGGTCGCATGGTAACAGAAACCATGTACAATGTCTTCCATTGGTCTTAGGTCTGGGCTCTAGCACAAACACACATTTGAATTCAAAAGCATTTACCACCTTTTTTTTTTTTTATTCATCAAAATGCTTTGACTTGCAACTTTTAACCCCAGATTCTGTGGAATGATAGTTTGTTACGTGCAATGTTTGGTCGCACGATAACAGAAACAATGTACAAAAGACTTGGCGCAAATGTTTGTCGAAAACCGAGGACTTAGGTCTGGGCTCTAGCCCAAACAGACATATTCTCCTGGTATGGCAATGTTTAGTTGATTTTGACAGATATTTGGTCGTACGATAACAGAAACAAAGTAGGAAAAAATTGGCACAAATGTTTGTTGAAAACCGAGGTACCAGAGTCTTCAATCAATCAATCAATGATTATTTATAAAGCCCTAAATCACTTGTGTCTCAAAGGGCAGTAGGACTTAGGTCTTGGCTCTAGCCCAAACACACATTTGAATTAATCAGCATTCACCACTTTCTTTTTTTAATCAAAGTGCTTGTAGCTGAGATAGGCGCCAGCACCCCCTGCGACCCCTAAAGGGAATAAGCGGTACAAAATGGATGGATGGATGGATGCTTCCACTCGCAACTTTGGAGCCTGGATTCCGCGGAATGGTAGTTTGTTACGAGCAATGTTTGGTCATATGATAACAAACAATGTAGGATAAAATTTGGCGCAAATTTTTGTTGAAAACCGAGGTAATGGTTGTCGTACTTAGGTCTGGTCTCCAGCCCAAAGACACATTAAAATTCATCAGCGTTTACCATCCTGTTTTTTTAATCAAAGTGCTTTGACTCGCAACTTTGAACCCCAGATTCTGTGGAATGGTAGTTTGTTAAGTGCAATGTTTGGTCGCACGATAACAGAAACAATGTACGAAAGACTTGGCGCAAATGTTTGTCGAAAACCGAGGACTTAGGTCTGGGCTCTAGCCCAAACAGACATATTCTCCTGGTATGGCAATTTTTAGTGGATTTTGACGTATGTTTGGTCGTACGATAACCGAAACAATGTAGGAACATTTCTGCTCAAATATTCGTTGAAAACCGAGGTACCAGAGTCTTCAGTAGGACTTAGGTCTGGGCTCTAGCCCAAACACACATTTGAATTAATCAGCATTCACCACCTTCTTTTCTTAATCAAAGTGCTTCCACTCCCAACTTTGGACCCCGGATTTTGCGGAATGGTAGTTTGTTACGAGCAATGTTTGGTAGTATGATAACAGAAACAACGTAGGATAAAATTTGGCGCAAATGTTTGTTGAAAACCGAGGTACCGGTACTAGTACTTAGGTCTGGGCTCTAGCCCAAACACACATTAAAATTCATCAGCGTTTACCACCCTGTTTTTTTAAATCTTTGACTCACAACTTTGCACCCTAGATTCTGTGGAATGGTAGTTTTTTAAGTGCAATGTTTGGTCGCACGATAACAGAAACAATGTACGAAGACTTGCCGCAAATGTTTGTCGAAAACCGAGGACATAGGTCTGGGCTCTAGCCCAAACAGACATATTCTCCTGGTATGGCAATGTTTAGTTGATTTTGACAGATGTTTGGTCGTACGATAACAGAAACAATGTAGGAAAAATTTGGCACAAATGTTTGTTGAAAACCGAGGTACCAGATTCTTCAGTAGGACTTAGGTCTGGGCTCTACCCCAAACACACATTTGAATTAATCAGCATTTACCACCTTCTTTTTTTAATCAAAGTGCTTCCACTCGCAACTTTGGAGCCTGGATTCCGCGGAATGATAGTTTGTTACGTGCAATGTTAGGTTGCACGATAACAGAAACCATGTACGAAAAATTTATCTCAAATGTTTGTTGAAAACCGAGGACTTAGGTCTAGGCTCTAGCTCAAACAGACATTTTCTCCTGGAATGGTCATTTTTGGTTTATTGTGACGTAAGATTGGTTTTGATTGTGATGCTAAAAGAAACTTCAGTCCGAGTAAATATTTTTTGGCCACTTTTGGGAGGACCACAGTTAGATCCGTGATCTCACAGGTGGGGTTTTCTGCAGTTGATTCTGTTGGAGGACGCTTGGAGGGAATTGTTTGTCCTGGGCATCGCACAGTGGGCCATTCCCGTTGATTCCACCACTCTACTCGCCATTTCTGGTATGTACCTTGTGAAAAACATGCTCCAGTCTTCCTCACTGCCGTAGTGACATCCTGTCATCAGCAGGGATGAACGCAGAAACCACGGAATCCCAACGGACGAACAAGATCATGTCCGAGATCCAAGCTCTCCAAGAGGTGGTCACCAGATTCCGACAAATGCGGCCGGACGCCACCGAGTTCGCCTGTCTGAAATGCATCGTGACGTTCAAAGCCGGTGAGAGCTGTCGATACAGAAAACATGAGTGAGGGGAAACCTTTGAAGGCTTTTATTGGGACACTCTGCTTCCGCGTTCCAGTTCCAACTCACGGCAACACGGAGTTGAGAAGTTTCCGCAACGCCAGCGCCATTGCTGCTCTGCAAGATGAGGCGCAGTTAACTCTAAACAGCTACATCCACACCAGGTATGACACTTTGTTTGATGCTGTGAACCAGAGGTGGGTAGAGTAGCCAGAAATTGTACTCAAGTAAGAGTACAGTTACTTTAGAGATTTATTACTCAAGTAAAAGTAAGAAGTAGTCACCCAAATATTTACTTGAGTAAAACAAAAAAGTATGTTGTGAAAAAACTACTCAAGTACTGAGTAACTGATGAGTAACCTGTCCGTTTAAAGATGACGGCAACAAGTAATGCACAAAAAAATAAAAATAGCAATGAACAAATTCAGAGCCAGGAATATCACTTAAGCAACTAAAACAATAATATATATCTAATTATATATATTTGGTTTTACACCGTATTGAAAAAAAATTTGAAAATGAATTTTATCTTTGCAACCTCATTATACTGTTGGCTAAGTTTTATATTCATAAATGTAAATTTCTCAATACCCAACCTGTTTTTTGTGCCTTTAAAAGAGATTTAGAACCATACATTAAAACACTCTACCTCTAACAACCAAAAAGCTGTGAAAACGATGATGCTGTGTTCCAAATTTAAGTTATTTACTGAGATTGAGTGAGCTTTGTGCTTTTTTTATTTTATATATGTATATATATATATATATATATATTTTGCATTCTATTTTAGTTACTTTAAATTTACAACCCCCTGGCGCTGTTTTGTACAGTTTTTATACAGTTTTGTACTGTTTTTGTACTTACTTTGATTATTATTTTCAACTGTTTGTAAATGTTGAAATTTATAAATAAAGGTTTATAAAAAAAACAAAAAATGTGCTGTTAATCATGTGACCTCCTAGCTCTGTTTGATTGGTGAAACGGAGTCAAACGTCACCAGTTGACTGGTGAAACGCAGGCATGCAGTAGAGCCTACTTTGAAGGTCTTTCTGACAAACAAAAAAAAAAACGCGTGCATTAACAGATTGATAAAAATCAGTAGCAAATTGGGAGCTGAATGTAGATGAATGGAGCGGAGTAAAAGTAGCGTTTCTTCTCTATAAATATACTCAAGTAAAAGTATGTTAAAAGTATGTACTCTTAGAAGTACAATTCACCCCAAAAGTTACCCAAGTAGATGTAACGGAGTAAATGTGTGTATATATGTATATATATATATATATATATATATATATATATATATATATTATATATATTATATATATTATATATATATATATATATGGATATGTATATATATATGGATATGTATATATATGGATGAGGTGGCGACTTGTCCAAGGTGTACGCCGCCTATCGGCCGAATGCAGCTAATATAGGCTCCAGCGACCCCTAAACGTACAAGATGTAGAAAATGGATGGATGTATATATAATATTCTTTAAATGTATAAATATTATTATTTTCATATATATATAAATAATAATATGCATATTATTTTCTTTAATATGTATACAGACACAAATTTTTTTTACATTGGATATGTCATATACATATTGCAAACTAGCATTAGAGATTATATATGGCGATATCAACACTACAACAAAGATGCACATTACAATCAAACAGCTGTTGATTAAAAAATACAATACTTACAGTATAAACCGGAAGTTTTCAAATGGAGCTGCAGGGGAGGTCTTAAAATTTTTGGTTGATTGGACTTTTTCCTCAAATTATTTTTCCACAAATATAAATGTATTTACTTACATATCAACAATGATCCAACACACTGTAGTGTTGTTTATACTGTAAATGGCATTTATATGGACACCTTACTCATTGTATCTTACAGTTTAAAAAACCCACACAAAACAACTATATTATTGTATTCACAGTACACTTTAAGACGGATAGCGATTAGCGTTGTAGCTGCCAGCTAGTGATTTGCAAAATAGTTTTCAGCTAGCGATTAGAGCTCTTGCTGCCAGCCAGCGATTTGTGGATTAGTTGCCAGCTAGCAATTACCGCTATCGTTGTCAGCTAGTAATTAGCGCTCTGGTTGCCAGCTAGCAATTTTTGCGGACTCGTTGCCAGACAGCGATTAACAATCAAGTTGCCAGTTAGCAATCAGCGCTATAGTTTCCAGTTAACAACTAGTGTTGTATTTGTCAGCTAGCCATAGCGCACCACTTGCCAGCTAGAGATTAGTGCACCAGTTGTCAGCTAGCGATTTGCAGACAAGTTGCCAGCAAGTGATTAGCGCTCTAGTTACCAGCCAGCGATTTGTGGATTAGTTGCCAGCTAGCAATTACCGCTATCGTTGTCAGCTAGTAATTAGCGCTCTGGTTGCCAGCTAGCAATTTTTGCGGACTCGTTGCCAGACAGCGATTAACAATCAAGTTGCCAGTTAGCAATCAGCGCTATAGTTTCCAGTTAACAACTAGCGTTGTATTTGTCAGCTAGCCATAGCGCACCACTTGCCAGCTAGTGATTAGTGCACCAGTTGTCAGCTAGCGATTTGCAGACAAGTTGCCAGCAAGTGATTAGCGCTCTAGTTACCAGCCAGCGATTAGTGCCTCAGTTGCCAGCTAGCAATGAGAATGCCAATTGCCAGCTTGTGATTTGCGCTCTATTTGCCAGCCTGCGATAAGTGATTAGTGATTAGCGTGCTAGTTTTCAGCTAGTTTAAATGCTGTAGTTGTCAGCTAGCGACTAGCACGGTATTTGCCGGCATGGCGTAGTGGGTAGAGCGGCCGTGCCAGAAACCTGAGGGTTGCAGGTTCGCTTCCCACCTATTAACATCCAAAATCGCTGCCGTTGTGTCCTTGGGCAGGACACTTCACCCTTGCCCCCGGTGCTGCTCACACCGGTGAATGAATGATGAGTGAATGTTTGGTGGTGGTCGGAGGGGCCGTAGGCGCAAACTGGTAGCCACGCTTCCGTCAGTCTACCCCAGGGCAGCTGTGGCTACAAATGTAGCTTACCACCACCAGGTGTGAATGAATGATGGGTTCCCACTGCTCTGTGAGCGCTTTGAGTATCTAACAATAGGAAAGCGCGATATAAATCTAATCCATTATTATTATTATTATTATTATTACTAGGATAGGATAAGTCTTTATTGTCATTGCACAAGTACAATGAAACTGTGTTTTCAGCACAAACCTGTTCAAGATTAGACAAACAAACAGTGTACAGGGTTACAGAACAAGAACGCTGATGGGTCGCCATAAGGCGCCCAATAAAATATGGGAAAAAGGTAAACGCTGGGGAAGGATGAGTAAAAAAAATACAATCTAGACTGGGCTCCAAAGGGGGCCCAGTCTGGAGTGGGAAAAAAACCTCCATAGCAAAGCACATATACATATTACAACAACACGAAAGTTAAGACAAAACAAAGAAGCAAGCAGGAGAGATAAGGGAGAGGAAAGGGGAGCGTCCACCCTCGATGAATGCCAGTGAGATAAAAAAAAATTAAAAACCTACTTCTGTTATATGAATCTCTTAGTATGGCATGACAACATGGTACCTTTATGACCAGCTTTATACATAAATATATAACATATAAAAATGTTTACGACATACAGTATATCAGCTCTTTGAGACACTAGTGATTTAGGGCTATATAAGTAAACATTGATTGATTGATTGATTGATTGATTGATTGAAGGTATCCCCACTCCATCAGTTTGGGAGTCCTTGGCCTGGACTCCTGGTATAAATACTTTGTAGGACTCAGCAAAAGACTAGACGGGTACATTTAGCCTATTGGCAAAGACTACTTCAGCAAAGTCTATTCACTACTGCCATTTAGCGTCTCAGAATTGCAATTGCATGCAAAATTTACAATATAATACTTGCAAATGAACCTTAAAAGTGTAAGATATTAATATATCAGCCCAGTTATTCAGGCTATTATTATTGAAAAAAGAAGTAGGCTGAAATTACATAAGAAATTAGGGAAAAAAATGTCAATTTCTGGGGGGTATTCAGTGAAATAGGCAATGTTTTGTGTATTTTCCGTAGTTGAAGCCCAGTGTTGCATTGCAGGTACCCCACTCAGCCCTGTCGATTCGGCAAGCTCCTCCTGCTTCTCCCGGCCTTGCGCTCGGTCAGCCCCTCCACCATCGAGGAGGTGTTCTTCAAAAAGACCATCGGCAACGTACCCATCACCAGGCTCCTCTCCGACATGTACAAGTCCAGCGACATATGAGCTTCTTCTAACCTGAAGGACAAACAAACTGAGAGCCACCCAGCAGGCGAGAGTTAGCCGACATCTGTACTTTTATTTTCTTTCTTTTTGCTTGTTGAAGCGTTGGGTGACGTGAAAGAAGACACTTCAATGCAACATCGGTGGCTCTAGTGAAGGATTAGTGTAAGTAAATTCACCTGTATGAGGAAACAGGTCACATTGACGACTAAAGACTCTGGAGACATGACAAAGATGTGTTATATATAAAAAATTGCGAGTGTCTGTGAGACCAATGAGCTTGACGACCAACTTAATATTTTTACTGCTGCGTTCAATCCCAATGGAGGAAACCAAAAAAAAAAAAAAAAAAAAAAAAAAATGGCCATGTCAGTCATTGCTCCTCACCATCTGGTGCCAGAACCTAACGCACCGGACTACTGAAGAGTCAAAGATGAGTTTGTGAGGACATGCAACTAAAGATGGTGTATGTATTTAAATATTTCTATCCAGGCGCCATGTTCAAATGTTTAGGTCAACTTAAAAGTTAGACACTAACGTGGATACAAAAAAAAATTAATATTCAGCACTTGGAGCTGTTTTGTGGAATAATATGGTGTTTTTTTCCCCTGTTGTAAATATTGGAGTTATAACTATTTAGAGGTGAAACCATATGAATAAAGACAGTGAATGAAATGGTTTCATTTTTATTCGAAAAAATGGTTGGGAGAGGAGTATGTTCATCTTAATTTACCTAAAATATCCATCCATTTCCTACCGCTTATTCCCTTTGGGGTCACGGGGGGCACTGGTGCCCATCTCAGCTACAATTGGGCGGAAGGCGGCGTACACCCTAGACAAGTCACCACCTCATCGCAGGGCCAACACAGATAGACAGACAACATTCACACTCACATTCACACAGTAGGGCCAATTTAGTGTTGCCAATCAACCTATCCCCAGGTGCATGTCTTTGGAGGTGCGAGGAAGCCGGAGTACCCGGAGGGAACCCACGCATTCACGGGGAGAACATGCAAACTCCACACAGAAAGATCCCGAGCCCGAGACTGAACCCAGGACTACTCAGGACCTTCGTATTGTGAGGCAGACGCAGTAACCCCTCAGCAACCGTGAAGCCCTTACCTAAAATATATTCCATAAAAAAACAACTCTTCCCTTAACCACGACAGGAAGCTAACAAGCCAAATAGTTAGTGAACATTGCTCCAAAGTGCGGATTTTGTGTTGACTTATATAGAAAAGTAAACACTGACGTGTGCAAAGGCAATATGATAAAAGGAGGTGGTAGCTAAAGAAGGACTTTACCCTTTGTCCCCTCTTAATCACCCAGGAAAAACCCGCTCAGTGAACAGCTGATTTGACTACTTCCAGCACTGATGTAAGACAACCATTAGACTGGTGTCCCACATGTAACCCGTAAGATGAACAAATATGCTACACTACTAAGACTCTAGTGGCCATTAACTGTCAGCTTCTAGGGCAGGGGTGTCCAAAGTACAGCACAGGGGCCATCTGTGGTCCGTGACTTTTTTGTGTGTGTATATATATATATATATATATATATATATGTATGTATATATGTATGTATATACAGTAAAGGCCAAAAGTTTGGACACAACCTCTCCTCATTCAATGTGTTTTCTTTATTTTCATGACTATTTACATTGTAGATTGTCACTGGAGGATTCAAAACTATGAATGAACACATGTGGAGTTATGTACTTCACAAAAAAAGGTGAAATAACTGAAAACATGTTTCATTTTATAGTTTCTTCAAATGAGCCACCCTTTGCGCTAATTACATTTTTGCACTCTTGGCATTCTTTCGATGACCTTCAAGCACACCTGTGAAGTGAAAACCATTTTAGGTGACTACCTCTTGAAGCTCATCTAGAGAATACCAAGAGTGTGCGAAAAGGTAATCAGAGCAAAGGGTGGCTATTTTGAGGAAACTCGAACATAGAACATGTTTTCAGTTATTTCACCTTTTTTTGTTAAGTACATAACTGCACATGTGCTCATTTGTAAACAAAAACACAATGAATGAGGAGAAGGTGTGTCCAAACTTTTGGACTGTACTGTATATACACCATACATATATATATATGTATCTATATATATATATATATATAGATATATATATATATACAGTGGGGCAAAAAAAGTATTTAGTCAGCAACCGATTGTGTAAGTTCTCCCACTTAAAATGATGACAGAGGTCTGTAATTTTCATCATAGGTACACTTCAACTGTGAGAGACAGAATGTGAAAAAAAAATCTAGGAATTCACATTGTAGGAATTTTAAAGAATTTATTTGTAAATTATGGTGGAAAATTAATATTTGGTCAACCATTCAAAGCTCTCACTGATGGAAGGAGGTTTTGGCTCAAAATCTCACAATACATGGCCCCATTCATTCTTTCCTTAACACGGATCAATCGTCCTGTCCCCTTAGCAGAAAAACAGCCCCAAAGCATGATGTTTCCACCCCCATGCTTCACAGTAGGTATGGTGTTCTTGGGATGCAACTCAGTATTCTTCTTCCTCCAAACACGATGAGTTGAGTTTGAACCAAAATGGATACATGGATGATACAGCAGAGGATTGGTAGAATGTCATGTGGTCAGATGAAACCAAAATATAACTTTTTGATATAAACCATGTGAATAAAATAGTTCTTTTTTTTTTAGACAAAAGTGTGTAGAAAAGTGCTTTTCATCCTATTTTGAATTAAAATTCAAATAAAAAACACCCCACATGTTTATAGGTGTAACGATCTGAATGAAAACAGTTAATTGAATTGCTTCTCTTATAAACAAACTATGTATAAAAGTGTTGCTTACCTTAGTTTACCTAAAATTAAATTACAAAAAATAAATACCGTGAACCTTTAGATATACATATGAATAAAAATAGTTATTTATTTATTTTTAGAAGAAATGGTTAGAAAACCAATGGCTCCTCTTAGTTTACCTAAAAATAAATTACATAAAAAACATCAAACATGTTTAAGGGGTAAAACATAATACATCTAATTCATTGAACCGTTTTTTATATATTAAAAATGGTTGAAAAACAATGACCTCATCTTAGTTCACCTTTATATTTTTTTTCATGTCTATAAACCATATGAATAAAAATAGCATTTTTTGTTTTTCTAGAAAACAAAGATTGGAAAATTAGTGTGCTAATCTTGATTTATCTAAAAAAAATTTTAAATATTTAAAAAAATAGCACACATAGGCGGGAAACCATATGAACAAATACATTTGGCTGGAAAACTGGTGTGCTCATTTGAGTTAATGTACAATTTAAAAGGAAATTAGCACAAATGCACAGAGGAGAAACCATACATATGAATAGAAATATTTAATATATTTTCGCCCTCATCTTAATTCACCTCAAAATAATAAAAAATGTCTTGATGTATGTATATATATATATATATATATATATATATATATATATTTTTTTTTTTTTTTTCAAAGGTTGGAAAAATAGTGTGCTTTTCTTGTTTTACCTCAAATAAATTACATGAAAAATATAACATGTTTAGAAGTACAAATATATGAAAAAATATAATTTAATTGTTTTTAGAAAAAAAATGTTGGAAAACTGGTGTGCTCATTTGAGTTAATGTACAATTTAAAAGGAAATTAGCACAAATGCACAGAGGAGAAACCATACATATGAATAGCAATATTTAATTTTTTTTTTGCCCTCATCTTAATTCACCTCAAAATAACAATAAAAAATGTCTTGATATTTATATATATATATATATATATATATATTTTTTTTTTTTAAAGGTTGGAAAAGAAGTGTGCTTTTCTTGTTTTACCTCAAATAAATTACATAAAAAATATAACGCATGTTTAGAAGTACAAATATATGAAAAAATATAATTTAATTGTTTCTAGAAAAAAAAAGTTGGAAAACTAGTGTGCTAATCTTAGTTTATCAACAATATAAAAACAAAACATGCTTATGAATACAAATTGTTTATTGGATTTTTTTACTTTTACAAAGATTAATGGTTAGAGAACTTGTGCGCTCAGTTTAGTTCACCTGAAATGAAAAAAACAAAAGAATAAGAAATTAAAAATAATAAAATGCACATTGAGGTAAAACTATATGGAAAAAATTTACTAAATGCGGCTGCTAGACTTTTGACAAGAACAAGAAAGTTTGATCATATTAGGCCTATACTGGCTCACCTGCATATTTTTGCTAAATAATTTCAGCAAAAATATGGCAATATCGCGAAATGATCAAGTATGACACATAGAAGGGACCTGCTATCCCCGTTTAAATAAGAAAATCTCATGTCAGTAGGCCTTTAAGATGTGACTTTAAGGTTTTACTACTTACGTATAAAATACTACACGGTCTAGCTCCATCCTATCTTGCTGATTGTATTGTACCATATGTCCCGGCAAGAAATCAATGTTCAAAGAACTCTGGCTTATTAGTGATTCCCAAAGCCCAAAAAAAGTCTGCGGGCTATAGAGCTTTTTCATTTCGGGCTCCAGTACTCTGGAATGCCCTCCCGGTAACAGTTCGAGATGCCACCTCAGTAGAAGCATTTAAGTCCCATTTTAAAACTCATTTGTATACTCTAGCCTTTAAATAGACTCCCTTTTTAGACCAGTTGATCTGCCGTTTTTCTTTTTCTCCTCTGCCTCTTACATTTACAAAAATGTTTATAGGTATAACAAAAAAATTACCAATTATTTAGACACACCAAGAAAGATTAGAGCCTCAACTGCTTTTTTTTTGTAATATTACTCAGTGAAAAAAAAAATACAAGTTTTGTAATTGCATTCTCAAAGTACATCATATATTTCGGGTGGTCAAATAGGCACATCTATGTGAAACAGGTCAGTTAGTTGAAATAAATGAGTATGCACATATACACTTGACATTTCACTTGTTTTATTGGAAAATTTTCAAAATAAACAATAATGGCACAGCAGTATATAAATCTCAAAACGCGTACATAGCCAGTAGAAATACTGCAGTTCCCTCTGTGTAAATTGACTTTCTAGAAAAGCGATGTGATAACTTGGGCAAGTGCTGGTTGACGGTACACACACATGCTTAATTTTTTTTTTTTTTTGTAGGTTGGGGGGGTGGGGGGGGGGGGGGGGGGGTTAACAACATTAGTTTTCGAGGCTCACTTAGAATGCGACATGCCAATATCCACTATACATTCTGTGGGTCTTACGAGAGCTTTAAGGACATGAAAAGTTACTCCATAAATGTTCAAGACACGGCTAATAATAAAAATAATTATACACTCATATCAGTGGCTTTTCCAGACATCTAGAGATATTACTTTGGACCATAGTAATGCTGTGAATATTCTCTGCTATTAAAAAAGGGTTGGGGGGGGAGACAAAACACAGGTGAGTGAGTGATATATATATATTTGGGGAAGGGGTTATCTTTGAATTGTTTATTTGTCTGAGAGGAGCAGTGTAAGGAAAAAGTGACCTTTGGGTTTAGTGGGCCGGGACTCAGATTGGGCCGGGTGGGCTGCACCATCCTTTCAAGCTTGTCTGACTTTGGACGGGGTGTAGTTCTTGTCCAAGGACGTGTCCTGTAGAAACATGTGCAGGCAGCGTTCATTCTGGGCCAGAGGGTGGCCAGCCACTCTGAAACACATGATCACAATAGTCAGGGTCAAAGGTGGAGCAAAAAATGATAATACCTATTAAAGAGCAATAGATCAATGTACAGTGCTTTTGGCACTTTATCCACATTTTGTTATGTGACAGTGTTATTCCAAAATGTAATAAATTCATTTTTGTCCTCAAAATTCTACACAAAAAGACCCTTAATACTTTATTAAAAACAAAAAATCACAGGTACAAAACCCAAAACCAGGTTGTGTAAATTGTAAATAAAAACAAGTACAAGGTTTTGCAAATCCTTTTTCACTTACATTCAATTGAATAGACTGCAAAGACAAGATATTTAATGTTCGAACTGAGAAACTTAATTTTGTAAATAATCATTAACTTAGAATTTAATGGCAGGAACACATTGCAAAATAGTTGGCACAGAGGCATTTTTACCACTGTGTTACATGGCCTTTCCTTTTAACAACACTCAGTAAATGTTTGGGAAGTGAGGAGACAAATTTTTGAAGCTTTTCAGGTGGAATTCTTTCCCATTCGTGCTTGATGTACGGCTTAAGTTTTTCAACAGTCCAGGGTGTCTGTTGTATTTTAGGGTTTATATTGCGCCACACATTTTCAATGGGAGACAGGTCGGGTTTACAGGTAGGCCAGTCTAGTACCCGCACTCTTTTACTATGAAGCCACGCTGTTGTAACACGTGGCTTGGCATTGTCTTGCTGAAATAAGCAGGGGTGTTCATGATACCGTTGCTTGGATGGCAACATACTGTATGTTGTTCCAAAACCTGTATATACCTTTCAGCATTAATAGTGCCTTCACAGATGTGTAAGTTACCCATGCCTTGGGCACTAATACACCCCCATACCATCACAGATGCTGGCTTTTCAACTTTACGCCTAGAACAGTCCTGATGGTTCTTTTCCTCTTTGGTCTGGAGGACATGACGTTCACCGTTTCCAAAAAACAACTTGAAATGTGGCCTCGTCAGACCACCGAACACTTCTCCACTTTGCATCAATCCATCTTACATGAGCTCGGGCCCAGCGAAGCCGGCGGCGCTTCTGGGTGTCGTTGATAAATGGGTTTGGCTTTGCATAGTAGTTTTAACTTGCACTTACAGATGTAGCGACCAACTGTAGTTACTGACAGCGATTTTCTGTAGTGATATCCTTTACACACTGATGTCAGTTTTTGATGCAGTACCGCCTGAGTGAACAAAGCTCAGTAATATCATCGCTTACATGCAGTGATTTCTCCAGATTCTCTCAACCTTTTGATGATATTACGGACCGCAAATGCTGAAACCCCTAAATTCCTTGCAATAGCTGGTTGAGAAATGTTGTTCTTAAACTGTTCGACAATTAGCTCACACATTTGATCACAAAGTGGTGACCCTCACCCCATCGTTTGTGAATGACTGAGCGTTTCATGAAAGCTGCTTGTATACCCAATCATGGGATCCACCTGTCCCCAATTAGCCTTCCAGAAGGACAACCATCTCTGCAGTGATCCAGCAATCAGGCCTCTATGGTGGAGTGACCAGATGGTAACCATTTCTTAGTGAAGTGAAGTGAAGTGAATTATATTTATATAGCGCTTTTCTCAAGTGACTCAAAGCACTTTACATAGTGAAACCCAATATCTAAGTGACATTTAAACCAGTTTGGGTGGCACTGGGAGCAGGTGGGTAAAGTGTCTTGCCCAAGGACACAACGGCAGTGACTAGGATAGCTGAAGCGGGAATCGAACCTGCAACCCTCAAGTTGCTGGCACGGCCACTCTACCAACTGAGCTATACCGCCCCAGTAAAAAGTTTGCCAACATGCACCTGAAAGACTCAGACCATTAGAAACAAAATGTTCTGGTCTGATGAGACAAAGCTTGAAGTCTTTGCGTGAATGCCAGGCGTTATGTTTAGATGAAACATGACGCCTGGCACCGTTCATCTCCAGGCCCAAAAATCCCTACAGTGAAGCATGTTAAGGATGTTTTTCAGCAGCGGGAACTGGGAGACGAGTCAGGATAGAGGGAAAGATGAATGCAGCAATATACAGAGACATCCTGGATGAAAACATGCTCCAGAGCGCTCTTGAATTCATGACTGGGGCGACGGTTCATCCTTCAGCAGGACAACAGCCCTAAGCAAACAGACAAGGTATCAAAGGACTGGCTTCAGGACAACTCTGTAAATGTCCTTGAGTGGCCCAACTTGAGCAGAGACTTGATATCTGATCTCTGTAGAGATGTGAAAATGACTGTAAACCGATGCTTCCCATCCAACCTGATGGAGCTTGAGAGGTGCTGCAAAAAGGAACGGGCAACAGTGCCAAAAATAGGTGTGCCCAAGCTTGTGGCATCACATTCATAGACTTGAGGCTGCAATTGCTGCCAAAGATGCATCAACAATGTATTGAAAAAAGGCAGTAAAGTTTTTTTTTTGTTTTTTTCTCATTACATTTACAAAAAAAATTCTACAAAAAACATTTTCACGTTGTCATTATGTGGTATTGGGTGTAGAGATTTAAGTACAAAAATTAATTTATTCCATTTTGGAATAAAGCTTTAACTAGAGATGTCCGATAATATCGGACTGCCAATATTATCGGCCGATAAATGCTTTATTTTAAAAAGTAAAATGTATGACTTTTTAAAACGCAGCTGAGCACACAGACGTAGCGTGAAGTACAGAGCGCCAAAAACCTTAAAGGCACTGCCTTTGCGTGCTGGCGCAGTCACATAATAGCTACGGCTTTTCACACACACAAGTGAATGCAAGGCATAGTTGGTCAACAGCCATACAGGTCACACTGAGGGTGGCCGTATAATCAACTTTAACAGTGTTACAAATGTGTGTCATACTGTGAACACACACCAGAAGAATGACAAACACATTTCGGGGGAACATCCGCACCGTAACACAACCGAACAAATACCCAGAACCCCTTGCAACATTAACTCTTCTGGGACACTATAATATACACCCCCGCTACCCCCTATCCCCCCCCCCCCCCCCCTCCACACACCTCAACAACACCCCCCCCACCCCCCAACCCCGCCCACCTCAACCTCAGGGAGTGCAAGTCCCAAATTCCAAGCTGCTGTTTTGAGACATGTTAAAAACAATAATGCACTTTGTGACTTCAATAATAAATATGGCAGTGGCATGCTGGCACTTTTTTCCGTAACTTGAGTTGATTTATTTTGGAAAACCTTGTTACATTGTTTAATACATCCAGAGGGGCATCACAACAAAATTTGGCATAATGTGTTAATTCCAAGCCTGTATATATCGGTATTTAAGAGTTGGACAATACCGGACATCTCTAGTAAAAAAAGTGAAATGCCGTGAAAACTTTCTGGATGCACTGTATGTCCAAGACGAGGTGGTACAATCAGGACATGAGGGTCACGGTTGAGCGTTGGATTTGGGCGAGAGGTAGGACACAAACTGTAGAATTTCTCGCCTATGGAGAATTTAGAGAATCCAGTTAACCTAACATGCATATTTTTTTTTAACTTAGTGAGAACATGCACAAAGATTGCGTTCCAATTGCTGCAACGTGATCACTTTCTTTGAAAAAGGTGAATTTTTTTTCTGCCAAATAATGCTAACATTTAATCGTTTGTGATTGTATGTACAATTATGCTTAAGTGTAAATCAAACATGTAGCTTGAATGGTGAAGAGATCTGGGCTTGAGTCTCTCTTTGGGCATCTCTGTGTGTGGGTTTTCCCTGGGTACTCCAGCTTCCTCCACATTCCAAAAATATACATCTAAGGTTAATTGAAAACGCTAAAGCAGGGGTGTCTAAAGTGTGTCCTGGGCTCATTTTTGGCCCATGGATAGATTATTTTATTGGCCATTGATATGTTCTGAAAATAAAATTAATTTATCATTAATGAGGTATATTAGATATAACACTAACACATACCGTACTTTCCAGTCTTGTTCCTACGCTTTGAACTCTGCGCTTTACAAAATGCTGCCACTAATAAACTCAGCCTCGTCACATAACACCAATGAAATTGTTCATATCGAGTCACAAGCACTCATAAGATCTTTCAGTCGGCCATTTTGCATGTTACGGACTCACCCTCACGATGGAGAAAAGACGACCAAATGCACAAGACGCAACCCTACAGCCAAAGACAATAGACCCGGACATTGAAAAAGGAAAAACCTGCCGTATGGAACGGAAATCCATCACCACTAACGGGCTGGGCTCTGAGAGGTCGGGCTGTTACGTACTGACAAAAAATAAATAAATGAATAAAATTGAAAAGGTATCATCTTAGTACTACAGTATATTTACTTATAAAACAACTAAAAGGATGGTCATTCAACTAAGATGCTAGTTTTTAATATTTATTTATATATTGCGGTACCTCAACTTACAGGCACATTGCGTTTCATGACTGGTTCATAGCTCAAAACACTTTTGTGGGGCGGTATAGCTCGGTTGGTAGAGTGGCCGTGCCAGCAACTTGAGGGTTGCAGGTTCGATTCTCGCTTCCGCCATCCTACTCACTGCCGTTGTGTCCTTGGGCAAGACACTTTACCTACCTGCTCCCAGTGCCACCCACACTGGTTTAAATGTAACTTAGATATTGGGTTTCACTATGTAAAGCGCTTTGAGTCACTAGAGAAAAGCGCTATATAAATATAATTCAGTTCAGTTATCACAAATTAGCACCGACTATTGAAAGGAATTGGAATAAATAAAGTCTGAGTTTGGCTGTACTAAAACAACATTTTAACATGTCAAATGCCTTTAATAAAAAAAAAAAAAGAACTTTAGGATCAAATTTGAGGTGGTCCGTCATAACGTTTTTAGCATTCCGTCAGACATTATTGGGTTTTTTTTGTATTTTTACTGCATTACATAAATAAAATAATTGCTACGGTCTGCCTTGAAAAGTGGATTTTGTAAGTGTCTACGGGCTGCTTTTCTGTTGTACAACAATAAGAACTAGCAAATTGCTGTCATTTTAAACACTGACGTATTTAAGGGACAGACCGGTGAGGATATATACTGTCTGTCTGTGTACAAAAGGACAAGACAGAACAAATTAAAACACGTCAATCACAGCCTTTGCAGATTCTCAATATGGTACTTAAAGGATAAAAGTCTACATGCTGCGTAAGCTGGCGGGGGCTTGTGTGATGCGCACTGACAATGCTGCGACGGGGATAACTCGCTGGGTCGGCTGCTTACTGGTAAGACATGTTTTTTTTCTCTCTGATTCGGTCATCTGAATTTTTCTCCATTGCACTAACATTCTTAGTTGTGACGTTGGAGAACAGGATTGTGTTGATCTCTAAGCGTCGCTCAGATGTGCACAACTGTTTCCTGTGTAAAGAAAAAAAAAAGCCCTAACAGAAAGTTGTAAACATATAAACTCTTTATTGCTCAAACGGCACAACCCTGTGACAAATATCACTTCAACCAGCTGCAAAGCGGGCTCAGAACTTAAATTATGCTTGCAACTTAAAGCAGAGACAGGTCGTATCTCGAATTATGCTGAAGTTGAGGTATCACAGTACCTGTACTTTACTAAATAATACTCATAAAAAGTTAGGGATATTTGGTTTTTGAGGGAAATTTTAGGATTAGGCTAAGACACGCATTTACAGGTGATCTTAGATTGCATTACATTGTACTTTAGAATTCATTTGTACAACTTGTTGCTCTAAAACACGGAAATTGTTATTAAAATGATTACATTTTATTGAAAGTAGATACCACCTAAAATAAGAAGAGCAGGGAACACCGTAAACCCTTTATCAGGGCACCCTCATTGCATAGTGATACCTAAAATATCCGGTAAACCCATTACCATGAGTTGATTAACGTGGACCCCGATGTAAACAAGTTGAAAAACCTATTCGGGTGTTACTATTTAGTAGTCAATTGAATGGAATATGTACTGAACTGTGCAATCTACTAATAAAGTTTCAATTAATCAATCAATCAAAAAACGCTGATTTTAATTTAATTTTCGGCACAAAATAATGGATGGGGAAAGGGGGGTAATCACTGAGGGAAGGCAATAGAACTTTAAATATGACTTATTAAAGGGAAATAAGTCATCATGTCACTTTCATTAAAATTTTTGGGAAATGTTTCATAAAAAAGCCACTCTGACATCAGGCCTGCCTGAGTGTTCCTTGGAATTGACGCACAGGATCTAGTGCACCTGAGACCCAGAGTGGACTCAATGTGATACATCTTAACCTTGAATTGGAAATATTTCAGACAAATTACACAGCTCAAAAATGGATTTTAGACCAAAAAAGATGAAGCGAGATTTGAGACCAAGGTGCCACATAAATAAGTAAGATGTTGGAATAATATTTGAATAATGTTTGTCTTCCTTCTCCTCCTCGTCACTTGTTTGGTGGGACAATCACCTCTCACAATGCTCTCAATCACATATTTCAGAACAATGCTATGATTAACAGCAGGGTTGTTTTTTTTTACAAGACTCAGGGACCAACATCTTAATTACCAACACATTGTCATCTTATAAAAAGAAAGTATGAATTTCAATTTGCTCCACTGTTTTTGCACTCTTATTAATGTTCTAACCGGCTGTACTGAAACATTTGCACATGAAAGAATGATAATGACCACATCGCAATCAAAGCAAATAATTACAAGTGCGTTGTAACTTTTATTGTTCAGCAGCTGGGAATAAAGAAGCTCTGAAACAAGAGGAGGGGGAAAAACAAACAGGGTGTCACGCAAAACCCACACGCTGTAATTACAGACACAATTATCCTAAATTAAACATCAGAAATAAAACAAATGTGGGAATATGATGTTGAGTCTGTGTTGGTTGTTTCTTGAGCTTTGTGAAGCAATTATAAACAATTAAACGGGGCAGTTAGCAGCAGGCTCCAAATTGAAAAAAAATTTGGGAGGACTTACCAATTTCACAATTCAGTGATTGTGGTTTTAAGTTTAATACTTCACACTCACTCCTCCAAACCTTTACAATGTGAAAGTCATTGTCACAGTATTGTATGTGTCATACATTTAAGTGGCTCATAGCGAGGATGCTGTCTGCAGTTACTAAAGTATAGTTGCTGCAATATCACATTTTTCTGTGTTCGGTGTAAAAGGCACAATTGAATCAACTCGGGTAATTTTGCAAGACCACTGTGGAAAACAGACTCAAACTGGGTGTGGCTTACTTGTTGAGAAACTGCTCCAGACCGTGTCTCCTCTCCTCGATGAACGAATCATCAAATATCCCGTCGTCCCCTCGGAATGGCAGCTGTCGGATTAGAGCTTTACCAGGGAGAGGGGGCACAACAACCTGAAACAGAAAAATAGCCAGCTAAAAATCAGTACCAGAACTTAACAAGCCACATAAACCCTACTACAAATACAGCAGTACCTCAACATACAAGCCTATGTGGTTTTGTGACGGAGCTCTTAACTCAAAATACTTGTATCTCAAATCAACTTTTCCATTGAACTTTTTTCCTTTTTTCTTCCGACGTCCCACTGGGTGTGAGTTTTCCTTGCCCTTATGTGGGTTCTTCCGAGGATGTCGTAGTCGTAGTGGTTTGTGCAGTCCTTTGAGACATTTGTGATTTACGGCTATATAAATAAACATTGATTGATTCCTTCCTATGGTTGAAAAACACAGTTACCGCATTTTTCGGAGTATAAGTCGCTCCGGAGTATAAGGCGAACATGCCGAAAACGCATAATAAAGAAGGGAAAAAACATAGAAGACGCACTGGAGTATAAGTCGCATTTTCGGGGGAAATTTATTTGATAAAACCCAACACCAAGAATAGAAATTTGAAAGGCAAATTAAAATTAATAAAGAATAGTGAACAGCAGGCTGAATAAGTGTATGTTATATGACGCATAAATAACCAACTGAGAACGTGACTGGTATTTTAACATAACATTATGGTAAGAGTCATTAAAAAAACTACAACATATAGAATATGCTATACATTTACCAAAATACCTTTCACTCCTAATCACTAAATCCCATGAAATCTTATACGTCTAGTCTCTTATGTGAATGAGCTAAATATGATTTTTTGATATTTTACGGTAATGTGTTAATAATTTCACACACAAGTCGCACCCCTGGCCAAACTATGAAAAAAACTGCAACTTATAGTCCGAAAAATACGGTATGTCTATCTCTAGCTAATGCAAGCAAGTAAGTCCAGGCGGACATTTAAAAATTTCACATTTAAAAAAAACAAATTTTTTTAAATGTGAAAACAAAATTAAGCAACACTGTAATAATGTATTGTAACATCCAGAAAAACATACACAAAGTCCTTTGCGTTTCACTCCGACACAGAACAAAACTTCCTCATTCTTCGCCGACATGGCGTGTTTACAGACTATGGGAAAAATGAACATCATAACACAGTAACATACAAATGAACATCAACAGGTATTTAGAGTTTGAATGGATATAGATATAGTTTTTTAATTGCGCGCTATTGACTGCGCACCGAAAAAAGACGTACTTTGATTACCAGATGGGTGCTGCCAAAACCAAATGTTGTAATGACAGAAGCAATACGCACAGCGTTGTCTGAATCAGGGGCAGCAGGTTTGTGCTGACTGTGGATGTACTTTAAGGTATCGGAGACATACCCGCAAAAGGAAATCTTCAAAAATGGTGGCTTTTAAGCAAAGAAAGTATCCCAGCAGTGCGATGTCTCTAAACAAGAGTACAGTCTGCCTAATGATACACCAGAAAGAGATGCCAGATTTGTTGCCAGTTGATTCTTTAATAAAGAAAGCGTGAAAAGATTGCAGGAATTTCTACAAAAAAAAAAAAATCTACAAAGTATATTACAATAAGCATATACAATGAAACAAATCAAGCAAAATATTATGTAAGAAAAGGTATATGTTGATACTATAACACAGGGGTCGGGAACCTTTTTGGCTGAGAGAGCCATGCAAGCCAAATATTTTTAAAAGTATTTTCATGAGAGCCATATAATTATCTTTTTTTTTTAACACTGAATACAACTATTTACATGCATTTTTTAAGAAAGACCAACATTTTTAGAGTATAATAAGTCTCTTATTCTTTTTAATAACATTGTTATTCTGAGGCTAACCAAAAATAAATAAAATACTTCTTACCATTAATGCGACTTCTTGAACAGGTGCGGTAGAAACCGGATGGATGGATGTAAATGCATGAGAATGTTTTATATTTTGAACGTTATTTTTGACACTTAGATTACCAGCGGAAGTATTCATTACTTATCGTGTTAAGCAATGTCAGCTAAGATTTATCTGAGAGCCAGGTGCAGTCATCAAAACAGCCACATCTGGCTCTAGAGCCATAGGTTCCCTACCCCTGCTATAATAGGATACTTTTTTTTGCCTTTTTACACAAAATATATGCATCATAGCAAATAATGTGATGACTAATATTGACCACGCCCCAAAGGCCACAGGTATTTTGGCAATCAATGGGAAACCGTGCTATGGCATTTGCAACGCCATCTAATGGAGGGGATATTTGTAACTCAACTCAGCTCTTTTCTTAAAACACTCTTAAGTTGGGGAAGACTTCGGTTGAGGTACAATTGTAATAGTAAGAATGATAAAATAAATCGTTATCTTGATGATTGTGTATAAACGCACAGAAATGAATCAGACAGAATTCAATACAGGTGTCCTAAACATTTTGATTGCGAGAAAATTGGGATAGATAGATAGATAGATAGATAGATAGATAGATAGATAGATAGATAGATAGATAGATAGATAGATAGATAGTACTTTATTGATTCCTTCAGGAGAGTTCCTTCAGGAAAATTTAAATTCCAGCAGCAGTGTACAGAGTTGAGATCAATTTAAAGAAAAAAGTAAAAAGTAAATAATGGGGGTTTAAAAGGAAACAAAATAGAGAAATATTACAAAAAGAATAAAAACAATTCCTGATCATCCAGGAATGAAATAAACCGATACAAATACTGATACCGATCACGTGTATTAACTGTACATTTTTCAATGCATTTATGTGAGTGCTATCGACAGTGTAACAATATCAACACAACATTTAAACTACTTCCTTATTCTCTTTTATTACATACAATTGTTTGAGCAAAACAAAGTCAATAGTACACAACAACTCAACCTATAATCAACAAGAACAGAGGGGGTATGTGATGAAGACTTAAAGTTAGTATTATTTGCAGATGATACAACTGGTATCCTCTCCCTAACTCCTACTTCTTAATTTCACATTAATCTCCACTTACTTTGTGCTGTAACGCGGTTCTGTCTACAGTCCGTCTACAGTGCTTATTTCTTTGGTGTTGTTTAAAGCTAGTTTAGAGCTTCGCTTAGCTAATAGTGTAACATGTTTAGCCTCATCTTCCACTGATGATGCATGATAAGGATACTTAAGATGTTACAAAATGCAGTTTATTTGCTTATTTGTCGTGGAGGTGATTTTTACTAGCTTTGGTGAGAGGCTGCTAATTATGGAGACACAATTTTTAGCCGCTTGTCAGCCAGGGGATTGAAAATAAATACAGAATCAGAGGAGATCGGTATTAATCGGCAATTGGGATCACATACTTTTTCACGTAAATCGTCCGATACTTATTGTTGGGCGATGGATCGGCACATCGCTGCTAGAAAACAGAGATTGCAATATCTATTCACTGTCAGTTACAAAAACACAACATATGCACTTGGTGTGTAAAAAGAACAATCTTTGTTCTTCCTCACCTTGCTCTCCCTCTCTAGCTCTGCCCTGAGCCACTCAAAGTCACTGTAGCGCCTTTGCACAGTCGACTCCTTCAGCTTGAAGATGGGAAGGTTAGTCTGGTGATAGTGGGAAAAATACACAACAAGATAAGAATGGGCTAGAAGAAGCCAATACTTATTCTCAACAGCTGATCACAAAAACATGACAGTGGATTAAAAACAAACCTTTTAGTGGAAATAAGACCCTTTAATTGCATTTCCTACCTGCTCTAAGAATAACTCAAACCAAAAAACAAACAAATGTATACAATCGCAATGTAACGGTTTTGTAAACACCGCAGTATTACGATTTCAAAATCTTCTCAATGATGCCGTGACCCGCAACAGTATCAAAAAAACCAAAACTTGGTGTGTTTTTTTTTTTTTTGACTCTTTTACTTTGGCGGTTTTGAAAATAACTACATCACCCAGAATCCTCTGCGCAGCCCAGGTCAGCAATGTGGGGGCGTGGAGAGAAAAAGAAAGCATTAAGTGAAGGGTTTCACTTTGTAGTAGATAGAGGAATTGTTTTTGTTTTTAAATCCATTCATAACCTTTTAGTTATCTTGCTGACAGACGGACAAACCCTGGACAAAAACATAACCTCTGTGGCGGAGGTTCGTCTCGAGTGTACAGACTCTATCAAGGTGCACCGAAGCTACTTGATAAGCTACGAACACCCGAAAAAGATCAAATCAGCGAAGCTAAACATCAATTTGTGAGGTAAACACATTATTAAAAGATCAAATGTGAGTCAACTTGTCTGAGAAACGGTATTTTACCATATACCGTGAAACTTTGATATTGTTACATCCCTAGTATACAACCAAACCACCTTAGTAATACAATTAAATTAAAAAAACAGGAGGATGTCTATTTGAAAGTTCTGAACTCCTGTTTAGACATCAGAGTTGTATGAAACAAAATAACTGTCTAAAGGAGGAGTGCAAGAGAAGAGGTCTGCATGTAGCTCACCTTCCAATTGTGTCAAAGCACTTTGAGTACTTTGAAGTTAGAAATGCGCTATACAAGTATAACACATTTTGAACCTACATCAGGTATCACAATATAAGTCTTGTCATAGGTAAAATTTGAGACCACAACATAAAGCAATGTACTAAAGACATATTTGAAGACAGATCCTGCAAGTTACTGTATAGAGAATAGGTGTTGAGTGGGATCTGAGTGGCTTGTGCAGCCCTTTGAGACGCTCGTGATTTAGGGTTATATAGGCAAACTTTGATTGATGTGTTCGCAACATCTACTTTAAGTATTAATTTATTAATTAAAAGTTTTTCTTTTGACAACTTTAGGTTTGAGCTAATATCGGCACATATAGTTAAAAAAAACAAGATAGACTTCTATTGGAACCCACAAACTATTTCAACAAAGACACATTTTCCCTTTCATATAAATATGAGCCAGTTGACATTGTCCCGAGAGAATAACAAAAAAGCGAACCATTTCTTTTTTAGGAGACAAAAATCACCTCATTCGCTCACCAAGGTCTGTCGCACTCAGACTGCTTTTTTCCCCGTATTCACCCCAAACGCAAGAGCGGAGGAGACGTGTGCGCATAATCCTCAGTTGCTGTTGACAAGCACTCGAGAGTGGAGTTCACATTAGAAAAAAGGGAGATGTTTCGACATTGACAGAGAACATTGGCGCAAACAGCAAATTATAGCACAATGCCAAACCTCTTCACTAGGCCTGACAGCACATGGCCATCCCATGACAATGTACCAACAGGGAGGAGGTGAATGAGTACTTTTAATGGCGGGCCACATTCACAGAAGGTCAGAATTCATGGAAGAAAGCGCCACAATGGCAAAGCAGCAACTGAGCAAGTAGGGAAAGCATAAATTCAGATACGAACAGCAGTCTGATCAACAGGCAGATAGATGTATAGAACTGTGCAGTAAAGAGGATGGAGAAGACTCGTAAATGATTGGAAAAAAAGAAAGTATGGGGTGGTCATAAAGGAAGAGCCGGACAACTGCAGGTCTTTTTTCTCATGTTCTCTTCCTTTCAGTCTTTTTTTCTCTTTATTCCCCCCACTCTTTGATAATGTGTTGCTGATTTCCTGCCTTTGAGACTGTGGTGTTTCAACAGAAAAAAAACACAGGCAATGGTGTTTGTAGGGCTAGGATTTAATAGCAAAACTCAAAATCGCTTTTGAGTTTTGCTTCGATTTGGGTAAAGGAGTGATTATTCCACTCTCAACTACAATGCTACTTTTTGGTCAACGGCATCCTTATTGAAGCAAAAGACTACATTTACACTGCAGGCAAAAGTGGCCCAAATCTGATTTTTTCAAAATCTGATTTTTTCCAGCTGACTGTTACACTGCAAGTAAAATGTAATCTTTATCAGACTCCAGTGTAAACAAGCATATAGGCCCAAATGTCAGGCCTCCACGTCATTTGCATGCACTGTTGAAAAGGGGAAAACAAAAGAAGTTGACCGGATTCCGTAAATTACCAGGAAGTCGCTACTACTACTACAAAATAAAATAAAAGTCGCCACGATATAAGCATTTGTTTAGTGTTTTTTAAAAGAAAATAGATGCATCATTGCAAATCCAAATCATCATATGTCATATAGACTATGCCCCCCTCGCCACACCCCCACACTGCCAAATATATTGGTTGCAACCGAGGGTAAACTCTCAACTGTGTGTTTTATCTATTCATGGTAAGTGCTATTGATAGTGTAACAATGGCAACACAATATTTAAACTATTTCCTTTTTAATACATGAGATAGTTTTTGCAAAAACTGTATTTTTTTTTTATTTCGCTCAGTGGCCCCACACTCTCAAGCTTGGGAAATATGCTGCAGATTATAGGCGAAAGAAAAATGGTGTCTCGATTTTTCCTTTCGTTTTGCCTGCCTGGAGAAATTGGCACTTAAGTCTATCGTACACAATAACGACACAAAAGTAAACACTATAATCTAATACATTTACAACTACCTCAAATACTAACTACTGCCCTCAAAGTCCTCCTGTGTACAGAGTTCATTTTGTTTGTAAACACTAGATAACTAAATAAAAACTACAAAAAAAGGTTTTCAGAAAATAAAAATATGGATCTAATCACTCTAGTATCGATCAAATACTGATAGAAATACCGATTTACACATACCCATAGCCGCAGCACACTAACAGAGCTCAACAGTTATTAGTCTACGCTTTCATTTCCTGTTAATAGCTGCTTACCAATTTCTTGTCAAGCTAGCATAGTAGCTAGCTTAGCTGTTAGGAAATTAGTTAGGAAATGGGCCTACCATGAATTGATTAACGTGGACCCCGACTTAAACAAGTTGAAAAACTTATTCGGGTGTTACCATTTAGTGGTCAATTGTACGGAATATGTACTGTACTGTGCAATCTACTAATAAAAGAATCAATCAATCAATCAATCAAAGCCTGCCGGCTCCTGGCTTGTTTTGGTGTGTATCTTGTTTAGGTTTCCCACTCCACTCCACAAATAATGATATTTAAGAATAAAATACTTAGAAATTGAGTTTGTCGCAATTGAGGTGATGATTAATAACTTGGGAAAGCTGCTCCACACGATTAGCTGCTAGCTGCTTGGTAGCAGAGCGACCACAAAAAAAATAAAAATAAATAAAGTGTCAGCCACAGGGGGTCGGTTTTGTGATTGGCATTAAAATGCATTAATCGACAATGGCTGATTAGTCACTGTTTCACGAAATCGACAGACGCATCCCTACTATACACAGATGGATAACTGGGTGGTTAGTCAAACTAAACTGGATAAACTGGTGGAAATGTGACTCAAGCCTCTTCAGTTAACCTGACTAATAATATTTCTCTAGCGCTCTGATTTAAAACAAATACCTTCTTGCTGTAGTGCAACAGTGCTAGATTATCATTCACATTGCTTCAGCATCCTAATAATAAAGGACAAGCAAGTCAGACTGTTTGGGAAAAGACCTTTATTCAGGAGATGCTCTGATAACTCCCTTTCCATCTCTTGGTCAGGTTCTTTCTAGGCGATGTTCTCAATCAGACCCCCACCCTACCCAATCCTTACTCCGTCTCTTTCATAGGTCACAGGAGAAGTGGATTAGCTTAGATTTATTGCTCCACTACTCTGACATTAACGCCACTCGCTTGTCCCTGCTGCGTAATGTTATCTCACAGCGAGGAGCGCCGCAAAGTTAATCCGCACCACAACAGATCATAGTTACAGGTAATCTGCCACCGCCGTGACTCTAATCCTATCATGTACACACTGGAAAACACTTAACTGTGCACAGGTTTGGGTGCACACACTGATGTATTACCAAGAATGGTGGTGGGGGAGGTGTTACCTAGCCATTTGACCAGTCACGTACTGTACTTAAAGAATGTGAACATAATGGCAAAGGAGCTTTCAAGACGGTTTGCACACACACACTAAAAGTTGAACCCGGTCAATTGATCTCCAGACAATACGGCATGCAATTTGAATTTAAAGAAAGGAAAGTCACCTGGCCTTTAAATGCTCTCACCCTCTCCAACCCGGTGATTAAGAGATTGCTTCTGCAGGACAGGGGGAGGAACGAAAACGACGAAAGTGAAAAGTGAGAGGTCTCATTCACCGAGAAGTAGGCGGTGCGTGAGAGCCCTCAGAGTCAAAGATCAGGTTTCCCCTGCCTCTGTTCTCTTTGCGGCTGCTTTGCACCTCAATTTACTGGCCCTTGTGCCGAACGGGACGTGGGAGCAGCTTTCACCTAGTCAGCGTTTCGCAAATTATCTCAAAGGCACTCTTCGCCTCTCACGTTCTAAAAAGGGACTGAATAAAAAAAAACAAGGGAAAGATGGAAGGCGGAAAAACTAAAGATGCCAGAAAACGAAATATCTAATCTTGGGAAAAGCCAAATAGGCATGTGAGGGATTGCTGGTGTTATTAAAAGCATAAATGAAAGAGCGGATACCACTCAAAAGCTACACACACCCTCCTGGAAATGGGCCTTGTAGCTTCACCTTCCATTATGAGTGTACAAGGCGCAATCTATGCTATATAGGAGGAGAATGAGTCATAATGTGTGGGACACAATACCTTAGCTTCATTGAAAATGGGTTGAAAAGAGGCAGAAGCCTTAAAAAAAGCTCTGGTGCAGAAAATAGGGAGAAGGGGCCAAAGATCACTCATCTGTTAAGAGAACAGTTCAAGACCACCTCGCATTAGCTTTTAGCAGGACAGATCAAGTCAAGTTGGAGAGTGTGCATCCTAAATCTACCCGCTTTTGTGCACCCACTTTATACCACCTCCCCCTTTCAAAGAATAGCATTAAAAACGGCAACATAATACAGTCTCATTGCATCATATTCCGAAATGGGGAAAGAAGAGGCTGGGAACAAAACGCTTTGGGGTGACGGTCTCGCTGTGTACTCTCTCGCTCTCCCTCGTTCGCTTGCTGGCCCCTGCACTCTGACTATCTACTCTGCGGCTCGCCTCACTGGCAAAAAGCTGCTTTGTTGCCATAGTATCAACTCCCACTTTTGATACTGTCATCTCAAGTAGGATATGGTAGTCTTGATACAATATGTTCCCTATTTCCATTAAAATAGTTGTCCAAGAGGATGCTGTAGACTTTGGATTACACTTGACTGTGCCTGACAAGCACCCCCTCCCCACACAACACCCCCCCCACCTCTTTTTTTAAATTAATGACCAAAGCCCCCGCCCTAATGCTCAAATAGAAATGAGAAAGAAAGAGAGTGAAACTCTGAGGGTACAAAATGGGGAGGGATGGAGGACAGAAGTATAAGAAGCCTTTTATGTGCTCCTATCTATAAACAAACTAGGATCCCAAAGTTCAGTCCTCTGAATGTGACCCCCATGGAATCCAGGGAAGAAAATAGACAATCCAATAATGTCATAATTATTGCATTATGGGATTAACATGAATTAGTAAACACATAAAACATGTTTTGGTTTAAACTTGGGCTGCAACTAACGATTAATTTGATAATCGATTAATCTGTCGATTATTTCTTTGATTAATCGATTAATAATCGAATAAAAGAGACAAACCACATTTCTATCCTTTCCAATACTTTATTTTAAAAAACAGCATACTTAGACTTAGACAAACTTTAATGATCCACAGGGGAAATTGTTCTGGCACCATGTCCTTTCGACTTGCCAAATAAAACAAGGCAAGTGTTACAAAAATGTTTTGTTTCTTTATGAAGTGCACCATTGTCCTGCACAATAGCAATAATTTTGCTTAGGGGAATTTCAAACTTGGCTACGACCTATTCCAACCATTCTGCAATGTTGCATGTTGAATGTCTTTCCTCTAGTGCAGCGTTTCTCAAAGTGTGGGGCGCGCCCCACTGGTGGGGAATAGAGACATGACAGGTGGGGCGCGAGGATTGGAAGGAAATGTCACTTTAAATTATTTTTTTGTAAAATTATATACTTAGATTTTTTTTTTTACTAAGCTTTTGTTTTCTATACACACTGTAAATCACTTTGTGATTCTGTCTGTGAAATCACCTATATAAATAAATGTAAATCACTTATTTTTCCTGTAGGCTTTAAATTTCTAGGTCGGAGCGAAAGTTTGACAGATATGGCAACAGTAACTAATGGGAGCGGGGCTTAGCGGAACAAACATTCGCGCGAAGGGGTAGCAGGCTGATGTGTGGACCACTATTACACAAAATGGATACATTTGTGACTCGCACCTCAAAGGTCGTCGAGCCAGAGCCAGAGCCAGTGCCTGCAGAGAAACAAAAATCTGACGGGCCTACTTAACCAAAAAGCCAACCGAAAAGAACATATGATGAAGGGTATCGTGCTCTTGGATTCATGGCAGCGGTGGTGGGGGTAGAGGAGAGACCCCTGTGTGTTCTGTGTCTAAAACCGCTAGCAGCAAACAGCATGAGACACAACAAATTAAAGAGACACCTCGAGACCACACACCCCAATCACATCAATAAGCCACTTGATTTCTCTAGAAGAAAACTGGCAGAGTACTGTCAACAGGAGAAGCGCATGGTAAAAGCTGCATCAGTAAACAGTAACGCTCAAATGGCTTCATATAGAGTTGCATACAGAATTACACAATGCAAAAAACCACACACAATTGCTGGGCAGCTTATCCCCCACGTCGCAATAGACATGGTGTCAGTCATTCTTGACGAGACAAGCGCAGCAAAATGAAAAGCTGTCCCACTGTTAAACGACACAGTTGCAAGATGTATATGAGACATTGCAGGTGATCTTGAGGAACAACTCGTAGACAAATTAAAAGAAAGTCGTTTTGCTTTACAAGTGGACAAAGCTACTGACAGCAATAATGACTGCATGTTCATCGCATACGTCCACTTTGTGAATGGCGAGTCACTGTGCGAGGATTTGTAAATGCATAGCTCTTTTTTTTTTGCAAAGATTGCAAAGTGGCACTTTTATTTTATTTATTATTAAACTTGATGCAAGTGATTTGATTTATTATTGAACTTTATGCAAGTTAAAACACTTTTTTTGATTTACTATTGAACTTGATGCAAGTTATAACACTTATTTAATTTATTATTGAACTTGATGCAAGTTATAACACTTTTTGATTTTTATTGAACTTGATGAAAGTTATAACACTTCTGTTCTGTTTATTATTGAACTTTATGCAAGTTATTTTATTTATTATTGAACTTGATGCAAGTTATATCACAGCTGGACAGTTATTTTATTTATTATTGAACTTGATGTTATTTAATGTTATTAAGTTTGAATGTATACAACTTGATGTTACTTGATGTTCAATAAATTTGAAAATGTTAGGCTTGGCATTAGCGTTCTGTTGGGGCGATGGGGCTTAAAAAAAAACCCTTGTCCAAAGTGGGGGATGACAAAAAAAGTTTGAGAACCACTGCTCTAGTGGCATGGTCGTAAGGCAGATTGACTTCATGTTCCATTCCTCTCCAATGTACTGGCATGTAGTGCCAAGGTAGGCTACACTTGTCCACACATCAGTAGTGAGAGCAAAGAAGTTGCATACCTCAATGGTTTTCCAAGTTTCTAATGGTTCGATATGTCTGAGAATGCGAGCAACGTATAATCCTTCATATCACTCGACAAATCTTTTGATAAAGTATAAAGATCTCTTCCTTTGCATAGTTAATGTTTTTCCCGTATCTGCTTTTTGCACGAAGATTTAAACATTTTGTATTGAGATAGTTTGCACGCTGCTTCCTGTACAACAGCTATCGTAGCTTCGTTGACAGCCCCTGGTTTTCACTTCCGATAAGAAGTCACGTGTCGGAATACAAGAAATAGTGAGTCACATCCAGGTGGAAATGTTTCTTTAATGTTCAATCGCGTTCAATCGTTTCTTTAATGTTCAATCCTTTTTTTTTTTTTTCTTTCTCCTTTGTCATGAAAAAGGGACTTTTTTGTCATGAAAAATGGAGGTTTTTGTGGTTGGTGCACTAATTGTAAGTATATATTGTGTTTTTTATGTTGATTTAATTAAAAAAAACAAACAAACAAAAAAAACAACATTATTTTCTTTTTTATAAAAAAATTATTCTGCGGCCCGGTACCAATCGGGCCACGGCCCGGTACCAATCGGGCCACGGCCCGGTACCAATCGAGCCACGGCCCGGTACCGGTGGTTGGGGACCACTGTCTTAAGCAACAAAAACAATATTATATATTAAATAATAATACATTAAAATAAAATAAAAATAAGGCAAACTGAGCCACAATAACTTAACAGCACCATAGGTTCAGTAGGCATTCATTGATTGATTGAAACTTGTATTAGTAGATTGCAGTACAGTACATATTCCGTACTATTGACCACTAAATGGTAACACCCCAATAAGTTTTTCAACGTTTATCAATTACTTAATAAATGACCAAGTCGAGGTGATCTACCTCATACATACATACATATATATACATACATACATACATATATATATATATACACACATATACATATATATATACACACATATACATGTATATATATATATATATATATACACACACATATACATATACATATATATATATATATACATATACATATACATATACATATATATATATACATATACATATACATATATATATATACATATACATATATATATATATATATATATATATATATATATATATATATATATATATATATATATACCTTTATATATACAGTATATAATTTATATTTATTTATTTTGCCGTTTTCATTCACATGTTAAAGGTGTTTTAATGAATATACATGCATGTTTAACATAAAGATTCCTATCTTTAATGAAGACAAGAATATAAGTTGGTGTATTACCTGATTCTGATGACTTGCATTGATTGGAATCAGACAGTATAGTGCTGATAACGTCCCGGTTTTCAAATGGAGGAGAAAAAAAAGTTCCTCCTTTCTGTCTAATACCACATGAAAGTCGTTGGTTTTTGGCATCTTATTTGTCCAGCTTCCATATTCGTTTTTATACACTTTACAAGAAATAGATTGGCGGCAAACTCTGTAGCTTGCTAGTTTGTTTGCGCTGGCTTTCGGAGACTCTTATTTTGTTAGCGCAGGCGCGATGGAGCGGCACTTTTAATGTGAAGACAGGAACTGGGTGATCAGTCTTTAGGCTTTTGACGGGAAGTACGGTTGAAATAAAAAGTGTCTTTTTTCCGTTACACTTTTGATTGATTGGTTGATTGATTGAAACTTTTATTAGTAGATTGCACAGTACAGTACATATTCCGTACAGTTGACCACTAAATAGTAACACCCCAATAAGTTTTTCAACATGTCGGGTTCTACGTGTGACGGTCACGTGACCACCTGGCTCTGTTTGATTGGTCCAACGTCACCAGTGACTGCATGTGATTGGTGAAACGCAAGCATGCGTAGTTCATACTTTGAATGCATGTCTGACAAAATCAAAACAAACAAAGCGTGTATTAACAGAGCGATAAAAAAAAAAAAGTAGCGAGTAGCGACCTGATTGCAGATAAATGGAGCGGAGTAAAAGTAGCGTTTCTTCTCTATAAATATACTCAAGTAAAAGTAAAAGTATGTTGCATAAAAACTACTCTTAGAAGTACAATTTATCCCAAAATTTACTCAAATAGATGTAACGGAGTAAATGTAGCGCGTTACTACCCACCTATGTTTGTGATGACAAGCAAAAAAAACCCAACAACTTTTGAGATGCAAAAAAGTTGTTCTCTTCATCCCCACTAAACATACCAAAAAAGAAGCAAAACCATGGCTCTAAAACCAGGCATGGATGGGTTACCTGTAATGTTGGACCTCTACTAAACATAATCAATCATTCATACATTAATACTTTACTAATCATGAACAAAATGACAGTTGTTAGCATATATTACCTCAATCAAACATGTTGGAAATGCAGTAGTAAACAGTAAAGATGCAACGGTACTCATGCACTGGACAATCTGGTTTAAAAAAAAAAAAATAAATTAAAAAAATAAAAATTGTGATATTAATCGGAATCGGCTGACATGAAAAAAATTGGGATCTATTTTTTTTTTTTGCCTCTTCGCCCAACTCTAATACAAACCAAACCTCACCATATCCCACATTTCTCAATCGATTCAAACCGTTCAAAGTTTCAAACTGTTGAGGTGTCTTCTGATATGTATAAGACAAGATCTTTCATATATGAACACTATTTGTGTATACATGAACAAAAGTGTAGTTACATCTTAGGCCATCAGATGCTATTTTGCACAATTTTCACATTAATTAGTATTTATTTATGGGATTATTAAATTTTAGTCATATTACTTTGCTTAAATGCTTGTGTTTTATTATGCAAATTTAATTTCTACTTGAGGTACATGAAACAGTTATCTACAATGACGTTTCTTCAACAAAGAACATCATTTTGAATGTGTTATTTGTTTGTTTTTAATAACACTTAGCGACAAGATTTCAGTTTAAATACATTTCCAAAATTTGGAGCACATTTAAAAAAAACGTAATGATAATAATAGGTGATAATTTTGGTCACAATAACCGTGAAAATACATTTTCATACCGTTACAACCCTATTTCCTAACAAGGTTAAAATGTCAATACAAGGATCTGCCAGTGTGTGTAGTGGTCCAAATGTGTCTATACAGCAGGAGCACTTAAGTGTTTTTTTATGAATGCTTGTTTTCCATATTTTACACTCAGGCCACAAGTTGTTGAATAGTCCTGATCAAGAATCACAAAAAAACCAATCTCCCTTTGTCTCGTCAACTTTTAAGATTTCAATTACAAATGTATTTGATTGAGAACAAAAGCGTACTTGAAAGAGTTATGTAAATAACTTTTTATAAACATTTGGATTTTAACTATTGTGTTTAATGTTTATTAATTACGAGCAGTTACCCACGTTTCACACAAAAGACAGTTTAGCGAATTGGAAAAACAGCTAATCCTGTCGAGTCTATTGGGTATTTTAGATTCCGGTTTAAAACAAATGGATTTGAATGAGAACAAAAGTCGACTTTTTCAATGAGACCCTCGACATTACAAGTCTGCCCAGGGAAAAAACTTAGTTATCTGTCTCCTTTCAGCATCGAGTTAGCTTTCATCTCCCTAAGTGAATGGGGGTCGGATTGATCCCATTGATTTACATACGAACGTAAGCCTGCCTGTCAACAAGTGACTACAGCCTGACCGAGAGCTCCAGTGCAAACAGTTGGCCTCCTTTACGCAACTTTATTCACCACCATCTCTCAACCTTCAGCGATTGCTTAAAAAAAGCGAACCCTCTTGTGGACATTATTTTTTGTCAAATAACTTATGCTGGGGTTTGCAATGTGCAGTCATCTGAAGTTACCACCAGGACTGTGAACAGTGACTGCTCACAGTCGAGTGAAATGGGATAAGTGGAAACAGGATCAAGGCTGCAGATGGGGTGGCTTTATACCCTTCCGTGGGTTTTGAGGGAGTATGACTGGAGAGTAAATGCTCCAGGCCCCCACCCCCTGCATCCCTGGCCTATTTCATTCTTTCTCCCTCTCAATGAGGGGATTAAGCGAACTCTCTCTCAGCGCGACCACAAGGGCTCTCTCGGTTTTGGGTGCAACGTGGGACAGCAGTGGGAACATGAGGCAGGAAAGGCATTGAGCTTAAGCGGGAAATGATCTTTGGGTTCCCCATATTGACAGCAAACTAGGGTGTGTGAAAAGCAATCAAAAGCTGTAGCGTTGTAATTGCACTTTTATCATACTGCAGATAGGCAATATAGAATGTGTTTTACAAAAGGAGAGGAAAAGCAGAGCAAAGTTGACACATTTGTTGAGAAGCAAGGGATGTGCCACTTCATCTGTGGTCTTATGCAAAGCAGGGTCACACGGGGCTACGAGGTGCATAATAATGCTGATTACACGCATATGCAAATTATAACACACTGATCAAGTACAGTACACTCATATTCAACTCTGGAGGCCTGGAGACTGCTTCGCTTCCCTCATCCCCTTACTTAAAGACACAAGGAGCCTATTAATCTGTCAGAGTGCTTAATCAATCTAAATACTGAAGGCAACTAACTACAGGGGTGTCGGTCAAGTGAAATGACAACTCGGAACGATAACAGATGAGGCTATCAGGTAGGGTATGATATTCTCACACATGATATGGTCTAAAATCTGTCTTAATGTTTAATTCAGCCTCCTGTGATGACAAAAGATTCCGTAAATTCCGGATTATAAACCCTTACTTTTTTCCTACAATCTGAACACTGCCGCTAATGTACAAATTTTCCTTCGATAACGGCAATAACGTTTTGTGTTTAACAAATATTTATTAGACACAAGCAGTAATACTGAAAAGGTGTGTTATGGCGCCATCTTTTGAACGAATTCACTCACAGCAGTTGCAGCGGGTTAAACGTCTATACTGTATTTCCTTTGGTTTAGTGCTTTACACCGGAAGTACAAGTGTCGATCCGTCTTCTAGTCGTCTGTACCCTCATATCTGCTGACCTGTCCTGGACCCAAAATACAACTGTGGTCATCCGGAAGGCCCAGCAGAGACTCCACTTCCTGTGTGTGCTGAGGAAGAACAGACTGGAGAGGCAGCTGATGGTGACCTTCTATCGCTCGGCTGTCGAGAGCCTGCTGACGTACTGCATAACAGTGTGGTACGCCAGCTGCACTGAAGCAGACAAACAGGCGATTCAGAGGGTTATAAAGTCTGCACAAAAAAATCATCGGCTGTCCCCTGCCCTCCCTGAAGGATTTACACAACTCCCGTTGCCTCAACAGAGCAAAAAACATTACCAAGGACAGCACACACCCTGGCTTCCACCTGTTCGACTTGCTACCATCAGGCAGGCACTACAGGTGCATCAGAGCCAGAACAAACAGGTTCGGAGACAGCTTCTTTCCCAAAGCTGTCACCATGTTGAACTCTAACTTAAAATAATAATAATTCACCCCTATACAATATCATGCCCTAATATCCTGCTGTGCAATACTACCCTTCGAGTGCAATACGTCAGACACTGATTGTTATTTATTACTTCGGTACTCTTGTCTTGCTTTGTATATTGTACAGTATTTTGTATTTCTATAGTTTTTTGTATATTGTACAGGATTGCTTATTATTTTTATTGGATAGTAGTCTGTTTATTTCAATTGTTAGTTTTTCCTTTTTACCTCTTATGTCATTTATTTCACCCCATATTTGTTCCCATTACCGCACCTTAAGTTGGAGTCTTTAATCTCGTTATATGCAGATATAATAAAGTTCATTCTATTCTATTCTTCTATTCTGTAGTGTCTCTACTTGAATGGATTCTTCATTCATCACTCCAAGCAATGTTTATAAGTTTTACAATATAATTAAAACTATTCAAACTTATTAAACCGTTCCATGTGTGATGTCGATAAGTGTGTTTTCTGCATATTTGTATGTGCTAAAGTAATGTAATGAAGCTGGCGTCATTAGCATTAGCTGATGTGCTAACACGTTCACGAGTGTCTGTGTTAGTACAATCAATTTACAATGCCATTTTTTTTGTATTATGTCTGTTTCTTAAATTCACCAATACGTCACCGTGGAGTTATTGAGTCGATTTAGCTGACTGGAGAGCTAGCTTCCAATGACTTCTATTTGTTTGATAAGCCGTTTTACTGCGTGTTACAGGCACCGTTTGGAAACAAGATATTTAAATGAAAGTTTACAAAATATTTCTGTGTTAGTAACTCATTTCACAACATATATATCTGTAGCTTATAGTACGTTGCGGCCAATATCTGGAAATGAAATGTTCTTCTAAAATTTGGAGAATGCGGACATATACTGTATACCGGTGCGCACTACAGTCCAAAAAAATTATATAAATGATGATTGAACCATAGAACCATCGGGTTACAAAGGCTCCTAATTTGAATGCTGACAAATGCGGTAAGATAATGTAATTTCTGGTGTTATTATTTTCTCTATTACTTCACTTGTTGATTACTGTTATTATGTAGTTACTTTCCGTTGTAACATGATTTGATCTACACTTCTGTTAAAATGTAATAAACACTTATTCTTTTGTTTGTATACTGCTCATTAGTTTTGGGCGATACTCCAAATTTTGGTGTAGTTCCAGTACCACGTAGTTATACATTTTAAGTATCAGTAGTTAGTTTTGCTACGACCAATACTGATACTTAAAATTGTTATTACAAATCAGACAAAAACAAATGATAATAATTAGGACTGCAAATCTTTGGGTGTCCCACGATTCGATTCAATATCGATTCTTGGGGTTGCGATTAGATTATAAATCGATTTTTTCGATTCAACTCGATTCTTGATCCAAAAATGATATTTTTCCGTTTCAAAACGATTCTGTATTCATTCAGTACATACGACTTCAGCAGGATCTACCCCAGTCTGCTGACATGCTAGCAGAGTAGTAGTTTTAAAAAAGCTTTTATAATTGTAAAGGACAATGTTTTATCAACTGATTGCAATAATTTTGTTTGTTGGTTTGTTTGTAAATTTGTTTTAACTATTAAACGAACCAAAAATATGACTTAATTTATCTTTCTGAAAAAATTGGACACAGTGTGTTGTCAAGCTTATGAGATGTGACACTATTGTACTTTATTTTTATTTTTTTTTACAAATGTCAGATGATAACGTCAATGAGGGATTTTTAATCACTGCTATGCTGAAATTATAACTGATATTGATACTGTTGTTCATAATATTCATTTTTGTTTCACTACATTTGTTTTGTTCTGTATCGTGTTTGTGTCTTCTCTCAATTGCTGTGTTTATTGCAGTTCTTAGTGTTGCTGGGTCAGGTTTGGCTTTGGAATTGGATCGAATTGTTATGGTATTGCTGTGTATGGTTTTGTTGGATCGATTAAAAAAAAAAAATTGGGATTAAAAAATAAATAAAAATAAATCAATTTTTAAAAAATTAGAATCGATTCTGAATTGCACAACATGGGAATCGCGATTCAAATTCGAATCGATTTTTTCCCACACCCCTAATAATACTGGTTCTGATTTAAATCCTGTTTGTTTTCTCTTAAAGCCCTCCTCTGTCCAGCACTGTTTGAAAAATGTATTTTAAAAGTAATCAACTATACTTAATTGTTACTTTGCCAAAAAAGTAAATGAATTACCAAGGTATTTACTCTCTAATAAATGTTAATTACTAGGGGAAGTTTGAAAAACCCTTCATATGTCTGGCATATGGAGTTGAAACGTTTTATGAGACCAGAGTGTATGTTTGTGCCTTTAAAAGGCCTTATGTCCCATGTCACTTAGCCTGTTGCTAAGTGACATGTGACGTCAGTGCCCAAACAGAGCAGCTTCAGATCAGCCGTGTTTATTAGCTCAGATTCCCAAATTGTAAGCAGTGGCTACAGCTCTGCTGAATTTTTTCATTGGATTGTGTTAACGCGAGTTAATAAGGGATTGAATGTGCTCCGATGGCTGTATTTTCTTTGTCCACAAACAGGATATTCTAGGATTGCAAACGTGTTACTTCTATCATTGATTTTTTGTTCATTATTCTCTCAAAGTAGTAGCATGTACAGTTTGTGTGCGAGTACTTGTGTGTGTGTTTTCTGTTTGATGTTGCCTTCTTTTGTTTGATATCAAGTTCATTTAAGTGTGGTGCTGGATGTTGCTTTCATTAGTAAAAATATATTTCCTGCATTGAAGTTTCTGTGCTTTTCACGCTGTCTTGTTGACATAAAACCACATCAAAAGTAGTTTTACATTAGATCAAAGGTTTCACCAACGATGGTGTAATGTACATAAATTAATTAGATTACTCGTTACTAGAAAAAATTAACGGTATTAGTTTTTCATAACATTGGTGTCCAGTCCTTATTTGCAGAGTTTGTACACAATAACAAAAGGGCAAAAAAGGGTTTGATTGTGAAAAATATTAATCTAACCCCTGTAGGATCCACCATTTAAATGGTATTATACTATTTGACAGTCGATAATTGTATCGATCAGATTTGTTTATATTGAAGAGCTCAAGCTTGCGATTAGCAGTTTGCTTACCCCCACACGGTGTGTAGTGTAGAATGTTTAGCTATTCATGCAGAAGATAGATGCACCTATTTTACATTAGGCACAGTAGAGAAAACAGAAGTGCATATAGGAGATGTTGAGATTCTATCGCTAGTTTGATCATTGCAAATTGTCAAAGTAATGATAGTTAATAGTTTTATTAATAGTAATAATTGTAATATAGAATACTAAAGTATTTTTTATCTGATCTGTCATCCACAATTTGCAGACATTTTCCATGTTAATTTCACGCCTGAGTGTTTGTCCATCTTAAACATTTATTTATGTTCCAATTAGGGCTGGGCGATATTGCCTTTTTTTAATATTGTGATATTTTTAGGCCATATCGCGATATACGTTATATATTACGATATTTTGCCTTGGCCTTGAATGAACACTTGATGCATATAATCACAGCAGTAAGATGATTATATGTGTATACATTAAAATATTCTTCTTCATACAGCATTCATATATGCTACTTTTAAACTTTCATGCAGAGAGGGAAATCACAACTAAGTCAATTGACCAAAAGTATATTTATCAACGTTATTAAGCAATGGCACAAACATTCAAGTCATTTCCAAAACATAAAGTGCAAGATTGTCAGAGGCATTTTAAGTGTCAAATAAAAATGAGCTGCATAATAGGAAATCAAACATTATTCGTCTTTCACTATGTGGTAGGTTTCTACGGACGTTATGAAATTCTCTTCATTCTCTAGCGAGTGACTTTTCAAATGATGCTACATATTAGCAGTAATGCTACTTTTTATAGCAACGCTTTCTCCCCACAGTTGACAAATTACGGTTGTCTGTTCGACATATTCCCACTTGAAGCCAAACCACCGCCAGACGATGCTGTTTTTATTGGGAATTAAGTCTTCCTTCATTTGTTACCAGATCCGCACCTTCTTTCTCGTAACGGCTACGTTAGCAGCTAACGTTAGCCACGGCGCTACCTCTCTGCCGGGCGAGAGCGTGTATGTGACGTATGACGTGACGTATGTAAGAATGTGCGCCTGCTTGTCTGTGGGGAGAGACAGGAAAGAGTGAGAAGAGCCTGAATGCCCGTAGCTAAAAGCTACTGCGTGAGAACGTATACTGGAATATTACGATATAGTCATTTTCTATATCGCACAAAGACTAACCCGCGATATATCGTATATATCGCCCAGCCCTAGTTCCAACACATTTAGCTCAGCACATTAAAGGCATCTTTAGTTGTGAAATGTGTTGGTGAATGAATGATGAGAAATTATAATCACAGTAATGCACTGTCATGTAAACGTTGCTCCTTTGTTAAGTCAACATTGCAAATAAAAACCTGTTACTTGTTTTACCCTGTTTAATAACATTTAAATATTTAAATACACAGGGTTTCTCCCAGATACATGTGGTGGTGGGGGTGTGATCATAATCTGTGATATTACATGCATTTTCTTTAAAATGGGTAAACAAACATTCTAAGTTACCCAGAATGCTTAGCACCATAGACAGGAACCAGAGGTAAGTCTAAGATATGCGAGACGACTACAATTGCGCCGTGTTATCATTCATCCATCCATCCTTTTTTCTACCGCTTATTCCCTTTGAGGTCGCGGGGGGGCGCTGGTGCCTATCTCAGCTACAATCGGGCAGAAGTCGGGGTACATCTTGGACAAGTCGCCACCTCATCCCAGGCTGTTTTATCAATAAAGAGTTAATATATTGTAGCGATGTAACGGTATTGTAGATACCGCGATATTTCGGTTTCAAAGTCTTCACAATAATTCCGTGACGTGTGACGGTATCAAACAAAAACTTGGTGAGTGTAATTTTTTACTGGTGCTTTAATAATTACATCTCCCAGAATCCTCTGCGCAGTGCATGGCTGCAGTAAGCAGAAAAGGAAGTGTTTTTGTACCCGAAACAGAACAGATTTTTTTTGGTGAGGGGGGGTGCCATTATCTGAAAATGTCCTCAAAATATGTACGTAACTGTTAGAGCCAAGTAGTTATCAAACAGACATATAAACCCCGGCAAAAAACAAATCTTTTTGGCGCAGGTACCAAAGCTGGCCTGAAGCTTAATCAGCTGCACTCGGGTGGCAGGCGTCGTACACCCTGGACAAGTCGCCGCCTCAAATTGTCACACAGAAAATATATTTGAACCCAGTGCAGCTATTAAAAATCAATATGTGAGGTAGTTATATCGTTAGTTAACTTTTCTGAGACTCAACATTTTCCAGACTGATATAAAAATGTCCCCTGTAGAGGACACTACTTCTCATAAAGTAAAAGTTGAAAGACACTAAACTAAACATTCTTGTTTTACACTGAATGTTCACATTATCACTCTGAAGATATCATCCATCCATCCATTTTCTACTGCTAGTCCCATTTGGGGTCGCAGGGGGGTTGCTGGAGCCTATCTCAGTTGCATTCGGGTGGACAAGTCGCCACCTCATCCCAGGGCCAACACATATAGACGGACCACATTTAAACTTACATTCACACACAAGGGCCAATTTAGTGTTTCCAATCAACTTATCCCCAGGTGCATGTCTTTGGAGGTGGGAGGAAGCCGGAGTACCCGGAGGGAACCCACGCAGTCATGGGGAGAACAACTTTGAAGACATCAACTGTAATTTTTTTTCCACATTTTCTTTGAACCTTGGATGTTTCTGCACTATTCTTTGAATTTAAAAAACATACCACAATAACATTGTAATGTGGCCTTAAAAATCGTGATCATACCGCGAGATTTTGAGACGTAACATCCTTTATAACCGTGGCAAAACACCCGGCGGTTTGTATCATTGTATTAATTAAAAATTATCGAAAAACTGTGTTTGATAACCACACTTTGATAAACTCGTGGACTGACTGCGATGTGCTGTCTTTGCACAAAGTGATTGATCTATACTTGACAGTGTCAAGTTGAAATAGGCGAAGGTAGATTCAACCGGAAGTGAACTCCCGTGACGTCACATAAACCGAAAATGAGGCAAAGTGATCAACCAATTTTCATTTCCAAAAAATATATTCATTACATTTACAAATCAAAATAGAAAAAGATAAACATATTCAATAGGGGTGTAGGGAAAAATCAATTCGAATTTGAATCGCGATTCTCACGTTGTGCAATTCAGAATCGATTCACATTTTTTAAAAATCTAATTTTTTTTTTTTTCAATCCAACAAAACAATACACAGCAATACCATAACAATGCAATCCAATTCCAAAAACAAACCTGACCCAGCAACACTCAGAACTGCAATAAACAGAGCAATTGAGAGAAGACGCAAACATGACACAGAACAAACCAAAAGTAGTGAAACAAAAATTAATATTATTAACAACAGTATAAATATTAGTTATAATTTCAGCATAGAAGTGATTAAAAATCCCTCATTGACATTATCATTAGACATTTATAAAAATAAAAAAAGAACAATAGTGTCACAGTGGCTTACACTTGCATCGCATCTCATAAGCTTGACAACACACTGTGTGCAATATTTTCACAAAAACTAAGTAAGTCATATTTTTGTTTTTTTTAATAGTTAAAACAAATTTACATTATTGCAATCAGTTTATAAAACATTGTCCTTTACAATTATAAAAGCTTTTTACAAAAATATACTACTCTGCTTGCATGTCAGCAGACTGGGGTAGATCCTGCTCAAATACTGTGTATTGAATGAATACAGAATCCTTATAAATCAGGAAAAAATTGTTTTTGAATCGAGAATTGTGTTGAATTGAAAAAAAATAAAAAAAATTGATTTTGAATTGAATCGTGACCCAAAAAATCAATATTGAATCGAATTGTGGGACACCCAAAGATTCGCAACCCTAATTAACACATTACCGTAAAATATCAAATATTATTCATCTCATTCGCGGAAGAGACAAAGAAAATATCAGCGAGCGTCACACACACACGTCAACCAATAAGAATTCGGCGGGGGAGGGTCATGGCAGAAGTGCATTGTGGGTCATGGAATGCTAACTGCTATATGCTATATGCTACTGCCGTGGCTATTAAAGTGGATCATTTCATCGTTGGCGGTAACTTATAAAAACGGAGAAGCGCTGAACAAAAATGGCACCGAAAAGGAAATCATGTACTGCAGATTACACAATACAGAAGACACTGGTGCCTATCTCAGCTAAAACCGGGCGGTAGGCGGGGTACACACTGGACAAGTCGCCACCTCATCGCAGGGCCAACACAGATAGACAGACAACATTCACACTCCCATTCACACACTAGGGACAATTTAGTGTTGCCAATCAACCTATCCCCAGGTGCATGTCTTTGGAAGTGGGAGGAAGCCGGAGTACTGCAACGTAATATTTTCGGGTCTCCCTATGTCTAGCATTAAAAGTCTACAGTTGGTACAAAATGTGGCTGCCAGACCTGACCTTTGACAAGAACAAGAACGTTTGATCATATTAAGCCTACAGTGGCTAACCTGGCTTCCTGTGCACTTAAGATGAGACTTTAAGGTTTTACTACTTACGTATAAAATACTAAAAAAATCTCGCTCCATCCTATCTTGGTGATTGTATTGTACCATATGTCCCGCTCAGAAATCTGCGTTCAAAGAACTCCAGTGATACAAAAAAGTCTGCAGGCTTAAGAGCGTTTTCTATTTGGGCTCCAGTACTCTGGAATGCCCTACCGGTAACAGTTAGAGATGCTACCTCAGTAGAAGCATGTAGATGTTTTTAGAAAAGTTGATCGCTGTCTCTCAAATTTCTGCTCTGCCGCCCTCTCCTGCGTGGAGAGGTTATCAGGTGATCAGCCTCCATGGAGGAGGCGCAAGCTGTTCCAAGTCAGGACCCAGGATGGACCACTCCTATTTGAATCAGTTGGGGACGTCTCTGCATTGCTGACTTGTCTCCATTGAAGATGATCCCCTGCTGGCTTCCCAACGGACTGGACTTTCATATGAAGTCAGGACATGGGGTGGACCACTCCTTATGCATCAGTCGGTGACATCTCTGCGCCCTGACATGTCTACATGGAACTGGGGTCGGCGTGGCAAAGTTGGGAGAGTGCGAGCAATCTGAGCGTTACTGGTTCAATCCCCACCTTCTACCATCCTAGTCACGTCCGTTGTGTCCTTCAGCAAGACACTTCACCCTTGCTCCTGATGGGTCCTGGTTAGCACCTTGCATGGCAGCTCCTGCCATCAGTGTGTGAATGTGTGTGTGAATGTGGAAATACTGTCAAAGCGCTTTGGGCTCCTTAAAAAGGGGTAGAAAAGCGCTATAAAAGTACAACAATTTACCTTTTTTTTTTTAGGATCCTCTGCTGGCACCACTATGGACTGGACTCTCATATCATTAACTGAATCCACTCGGCATCCATTGCACTGGTCACCAGTCATATCTGTGGTCCCTTCCAAGGTTTTTTGTTGTTAACAAGGGTTTGACTTTTTCTTGCCCTGATGTTGGATCTGAGCCGAGGATGTCGTTGTGGCTTGTGCAGGCCTTTTGAGACATTTGTGATTAAGGGCTATATAAGTAAACTTTGACTCACTGATTGAAAATTCCTACTCCCGAACAAAATATGAATTGAGATAAACGACAATGAAGCAGGTATATCATAGGCGAATAATAAAGCGAACACAAATCTCTTTACGCAGCATTTGTGCACTCCAAAGTGATTTGCATGAAGTATTTATCCCACACAACTCGCAAACTTGCTCAGAACAATAGCCAGAATTATCAGGAACATTATCAGTCTTTTCCTTCAGATAAAAAAACTCCTTCCATTAATTTAAAAAGCATTTTGAACAAACAAGACATTATAAAGTTTTATTTCCATGAGTCTTTGTCTGAAAATTCCTCAATGAACTCCCTCCCGCCAGTCTTTCTTTGCTTCGAACCTGTATCCGCTCCAAGACCTTCTTGGTAGTAGCGTCATGTTTGTAGCGCGATCTAAGATAATTGTTGATGCTGTCTGCTATTTAACATCAGCTTAGCCATTAGAATATGTAATGTTTGTAATATGTGCCAATATTACAGCGGACATCAAGGACAACAAGAGCTGGGATGTTGACTTGTGAAGAGCTGCAGAAGCCTTGTGAGGTTCCTCGTTAGGAAAAAATAAGCATTACCAGTGTATAGGGGGCACAAGGTGTATGACCAATATTCGCAATAGAAAGTGCACATTGACACTGGGACTTCACATGCATGTGTGAAAATACAAAGAACCAAACTATTCATTTGTGAAATCAGACTAATTTAGTACATGGAAACGTGTAGTCACAGAGAGAGCTTCTGCCAGACTGATCAGGTATACCTCATAAAGTATGGCCAACTCGGTTTCAGAGTTGGTCCCAAACATGGCGCCGTGTAGTTATGTGAGGGGCTTTTGACCAATCAGAGAGAGTATGGCCAGACAATCTCCTAAATTGCGGGTCAGCAACCCACGGCGCTTGAGCCGCACGGGCTCTTTAGCAATGCCCTAGTGGCTCCCTGGAGTTTTTCAAAAACGTAAAAAGACGGGGGGGAAATATATTTGTTGTTTTAATAATGTTTCTGTAGGAAGACAAACATAACACAAACTAGGGCTGGGCAACAAAAACGATATATCGCGGGTTTGTCTCTGTGCGATATGGAAAATGACTATATCATAATATTCGAGTATACACTCTCGCGCAGTTGCTTTTAGCTGCGGGCATTCAGGCTCTTCTCACTCTTTCCTGCCTCTCCTCACAGACAAACAAGCGCACATTCTTACATACATCACGTCATACGTCACATGCGTGTCTGCCCTCGCAGGTCAGAGAAGTAGCAGACTGGGCTACGTTAGCTGCTAACGTAGCCGTACGAGAGAAAGAAGGTGCGGATCTGGTAACAAATGAAGGAAGACTTCATTCCCAACAAAAACAGCAGGGTTTCGATCGTCTGGCGGTGGTTTGGCTTCAAGTGGGAATGTTGAGCATACAACCGTAATTTGTCATGTGTGGGGCAATAGCGTTGCTATAAAAAGTAGCATTACTGCTAGTATGTAGCATCATTTGAAAAGTCACCTTAGTAACATACCACATAGTGAAGGGCGAATACTATTTAAATTCCTATTATGCAGCTCATTTTTATTTGACACTTAAAATGTCTTTGACAATCTTGCACTTTATGTTGTGGAAATGACATGAATGTTTGTGCCATTGCTTAATAACTTTAATAAATGCACTTTTGGTCAATTGACTTAGTTGTGATTTCCTTCTCTGCATGAAAGTTTAAAAGTAGCATATATCAATGCAGTATGAAGAAGAATGTATTAATGTAGACATATACAATCATCATACTGCTGTGATTATATGCATCAAGTGTTCATTCAATGCCAAGGCAAAATATCGTAATGTATATCGTATATCGCGATATGGCCTAAAAATATTGCGATATTTAAAAAAGGCAATATCGCTCAGCCCTAACACAAACCTTCCTAAATGTTATAAAGCCCACTGTTTAATATGTTTGTGTTTATGCTTCACTGATGAGAGTATTTGGCCAGTGCCTTTTGTCCTACTAATTTTGGCGGTCTTAAACTCATCGTAGTTTGTTTACATGTACAACTTTCTCCGTCGCCACAGAACGATGTGTTTTATGCCACTCCTTTGTCTCATTTTGTCCACCAAAAGTTTTATGCTGTGCGTTAATGCACAAAAGGTGAGCTTTGTTGATGTTATTGACTTGCGTGGAGTGCTAATAATCCATGCTAACATGCTATTTAGGCTAGCTGTGTGTACATATTGCATCATAATGATTCGTTTGTAGGTATTTTGAGTACATTTAATTTCCTTTACTTATGCACTCTGTGTATTTAATTTATATTTGCATGTCTAATGACATTATCTGTATGCAATATTGGCTACATTTCTTGTGGTGTGTGCTATGTTGTTCCAGGCCACAGCAAACATTACCATTTTGTTCCAGACCACAGTAAACTTTACCGAGCTTGCAAAGATGGTAATAAATCAGTTAAAAGAAGAGTGCCTGTCGTTTCCTTTAACTTGGGGACACACATCTATACCTTTGGCAGATTTAAAGGCCTACTGAAATGAATTTTTTTTATTTAAAACAGGGATAGCAGGTCCATTCTACGTGTCATACTTGATCATTTCGCGATATTGCCATATTTTTGCTGAAAGGATTTAGTAGAGAACATCGACGATAAAGTTTGCAACTTTTGGTCACTAATAAAAAAGCCTTGCTTGTACCGGAAGTAGCAGACGATGTGCGCGTGATGTCATGGGTTGTAGGGCTTCTCACATCCTCATATTGTTTATAATCATAGCCAACAGCAGCAAGAGTGATTCGGACTGAGAAAGCGACGATTTCCCCATTAATTTGAGCGAGGATGAAAGATTCGGGGATGAGGAAAGTTAGAGTGAAGCACTAGAAAAAGAAAAAAAAAATTAAAAAGGCGAGTGCAGTGGGAGCGATTTAGATGTTAGACACATTTACTAGGATAATTCTGGAAAATCCCTTATCTGCTTATTGTGTTAATAGTGTTTTAGTGAGATTATAAAGTCAGGCCTGAAAGTCGGAGGGCTGTGGTGACCGCCAGTGTCTCTGAGAGAAGCCAATCAAGGAGGCAAGATGACAGCCGCTGCAGGAGGCCGCTAACTCTGCACAAGTAAGAGCCGACTTAATATCACAATTTTTTCATCCAAAAGCTTGCTGGTTGACATGTGATAGAGAAACATTTTCGCTAAAGCTTCACAACAAACAAAGAAACACCGGCTGTGTTTCGGTTGCTAATGGCAGCTGCAATCCATCGCTTTCCACCAACAGCATTCTTCTTTATAGTCTCCATTTTTAATCGAACAAATTGCAAAAGATTCGGCAACACAGATGTCCAAAATACTGTGTAGTTATGCGATGAAAAGAGACGACTTTTAGCCGTAAGTGGTGCTGGGCTAATATGTCCGCTCAACCAAATAACGTCACAAACACGCGTCATCATACGAGTCATCATTTTGCGACGTTTTCAACAAGAAACTCCGCGGGAAATTTAAAATTGTAATTTAGTAAACTAAACCGGCCGTATTGGCATGTGTTGCACTGTTAAGATTTCATCATTGATATATAAACTATCACACTGCGTGGTCGGTAGTAGTGGGTTTCAGAAGGCCTGTAAGCCAGTAATTTCCAGGAGTTATCCAACCCTCTAAGACACTAACTAAATGTGTTGCCATCATTATAATACTTACATATGGCTTTTAACTTTTTGAGGCACCAGACAGATTTGTTTTTTTGTATTTTTGGTCCAATGTGCCTCTTTCAACATGTTGGGTTGCCAACCCTGTTCTAAATGACAGGTCAAAAGCCCCTCTTTTGACTGGAGGGCATCATGTTTGGGACCAACCATGAAACGAAGTTGGCCATTCTCTCTCTATACACAACTCTGTACCTAATGTTGAGACCAGAATGTGTAGGTGCGAGATAAAAGCAAATCAACGGAATCTTATTTATGTGTGATACTATTTACAGCAGGGGTGTCAAACTCATTTTAGATGGGGGGCCACATGGAGAAAATTCTACTCCCAAGTGGGCCTGACTGGTAAAATCCCTGCACGATAACTTAAAAATAAAGACACCTTCAGATTGTTTTCTGTGTTTAAAATAGAAGAAGAAGATTCTGAAAATGTACAAATCATAATGTTTTTGTTTTTTTACACTTACATGTTGCGGTTAATAGTATTCTATCTTTTTCATTATTTATATTTTCTGAATGAATGATGTGATAATGTTTATCAGTCAACTCAATGGTGTTCATTTTCAATCAATCGAGATAAAAAAATATCTAAATCAAATTACAGTATGCCATCTATGTAGTTTGGTAGTGGGGGTGTATAATGTAGCCCGAAAGTTAGGGATGCATGGGATTCTGGGTATTTGTTCTGTTGGGTTTATGTTGTGTTACAGTGCGGATGTTCTCCCGAAATGTGTTTGTCAATCTCGTTGGTGTGGGTTCACAGTGTGGTGCATATTAGTAAGAGTGTTAAAGTTGTTTATATCACAACCCCCAGTGTAACTTGTATGGCTTTTGAACAAGTATGCCTTGCAGTCGCTTGTGCATCGAGTCAGCAGCCGCACACTAGATGTGGCGGGCAGGCACTCAGATAGCATAGTATCAAAGCGGACGCGACGACATGGTTGAGAAGGACGTTTAAGGCATTGCCATCATGGCACGCCCTCAATATTGTTGTCCGGGTGAAAATCTGAGAACATTGTCCTGGGGAGATTTCTGGGAGAGGCACTGAAATCTGGAAAACCTCCCGGAAAAATGAGGGGGTCGGCATGTGTGCAGCTGAGCTACATCAGAGTTATCCAAGAGCCGCATGCGGCTCGCCGACCGCTGATCTACAGAGATACAAAGAATTGCTATTGCAACATCCAGTAGACACATGTAGAAGAGCTGTTTCTTTCATTCAAAAATTTCAGGTTAATTTGTGTACTTAGCAAACTCATCCCGCGGGCCGGATAAAACCTGTTCGTGGGCCTGATCCGGCCCGCGGGCCGTACATTGAGACACCCCTGACTTACAGTGTCATAAACAACAGGATGTTCCCCAGTCAATTTTGCTGTGTTCCCATGCACTTCTGAATTACAGCTGAAAGGAAATCTGTCAGTGTGTCTTTTAAAAATGGACGTTCAAGTAATGAGTAATATGTAACTGACTGTCTGGTCTGTGTTACACAATGCTGTCATAATTTTTACGGTCTTATAAAGCCAGTAGCCTTGCATTCAGCCACTCGCAATTCTAGCATGAGACAGAACATGTGCCTTTTAGTCATTCTTTAGCTAGTTTAGCGAGGCATGGGGGAGAGGTGCTCGGAAAACAACCACTTTTTCAGCTCCCTGCAATGTCTTCGCTCGGAGAAGGAAGGAAATGTCTCAAAGGGAGGTGAGCAAGAGGATCAGGGTGCATCCTGTCTGCTCAAGCTGACTGGCAAAATGTGTTCCCCATTGACCACATATTACTACATAAAACAGTTGAGTTGAGTTTGAGTTTATTTGGAACATGCATGCATTCAGCATAATACATCAAAAGTTCCAGTTTCTCTATTCAACATGTTCGAAAAGGAGTAGGAAGAAGCAGAGCTTATTTAGGCCTACCCCTTTTCCGTTACATAAAAGTTGCTAAAACTTTTGGTCACTTCCTGTTCTCAATTTATTCACAATAGACTGCATAAGTAATAACAATAGAAATAAATAATAATCGGGGAAGTAAGTTATATTTCATTGGGTGAGATGAACAAGATTATCTAGAAGATGAATGGATGGATAAAATAAATTCAGAATGTTTATCATGGTTCTTCTTCTTTGTACTTTGTAAACACTTTAAGTTTGAAGTGTTAATTGATGCGGATCACATTAGTACATTGTTTGATTTCTTTGCTTAATCCATTCCATAATTTAAATTCACATACTGATATACTGAAGGTCTTAAGTGTTGTACGTGCGTACGAATGTTTTAAATTACATTTTTCGCTAAGGTTATATTTCTCCTTTTTTGTAAGAAGAATTGTTGTATATTCTTTCTTTGTGTATAATTTTAGCTGTTTGCAAATTCACTATGTCGTGGAATTTCAGTATTTTTGATTTAATAAATAAAAGGGTTTGTATGTTCTCTATATCCGGCATTATGTATTATTCTAACTGATCCCTGGTTCAAATCCCACCTAGTACAAACTTCGTCACGTCCGTTGTGTCCTGAGCAAGACACTTCATCACCCTTGCTCCTGATGGGTGCTGGTTGGCGCCTTGCATGGCAGCTCCCTCCATCAGTGTGTGAATGTGTGTGTGAATGGGTAAATGTGGAAGTAGTGTCAAAGCGCTTTGAGTACCTTGAAGGTAGAAAAGCGCTATAGAAGTACAACCCATTTATTTATTTATCTTTTTTGTAACACCGTTAATGAATGAAGTGTACTTTTGTAGTTATTTCCCCATATTTCTGCACAATAACTCAGATATGGTAACACAAACGAGCAGTAGAGAATATGAAGTGATATTTGGTCTAGAACATGTTTTCTTTATTCATTATTGACGTGTTTCTTGCTACTTTGTTTATTTTTTTTACATGAGATTTCCAGTTCAATTTATCATCAATCATTATGCCAAGAAATTTGGTTTCATTTACTGTTTCAATTTAGGGTGCGAGATAACAATGAAATAGTAACACGATTATAACCTAGTGTAGAAGACATGATGGGGGATTATTTGGATGGACAAATCAACTATCTGGTAGTCATGGGTTTGTTAAAAACCATAGTCTTTCCAGTTTAGCGTTAGGTATGGCTAACTTAGAAAAAGAGCTAAGTGATCTGAACTTTGACCAAAATTGTGATCAGTAAAGAAAAGACATGTTTGTAAGTCAAACGTTACTGCTCCTTAAAAGTGCTCACACAGCAGTTGTGTCACTTCCTGTAAAAGGGACAATCAACTGAATGTAAACAAATTTGACTGAAGCATTTAAGTCCCATCTTAAAACTCATTTTTATACTCTAGCGTTTAAAAATAGACCCCCCCTTTTAGACCAGTTGATCTGTCGTCTCTTTTCTGCTCTGCACAGATTAGGTGGCCACAGATGACGCGCTAGCTGTTCAGTCGGGACACGGGTGGACCATTCATCTGTGCATCAGTTGGGGACTTCTCTGCACTGCTGACCTGTCTCCACTCAATATGATCTCCGGCTGGCCTCACTGTGGACTAGACTTAAGGCTGGGCGATATTGGCTTTTATTAATATCGCGATATACGATATATATTACGATATTTTGCCTTGGCCTTGAATGAACACTTGATGCATATAATCACAGCAGTATGATGAGTATGTGTGTATACATTAAAACATTTTTCTTCATACTGCATTAATATATGCTACTTTTAAATTTTCATGCAGAGAGGGAAATCACAACTAAGTCAATTGACCAAAAGTATATTTATTAAAGTTATTAAGCAATGGCACAAACATTCAAGACATTTCCAAAACAAATTGCAAGATTGTCAGAGACATTTTAAGTGTCAAAAAAATATGAGCTGCATAATAGGAAATCAAATAATATTCGTCCTTGACTATGTGGTACGTTAGTAAGGTTATAAAATTATCTTCATTCTCTATCGAGTGACTTACAAACGATGCTACATATTAGCAGTTGTGCTACTTTTTATAGCAACGCATTTTCCCCCCACACTTGACATATTACGGTTGTCTGTTTGACATATTCCCACTTGAAGCCGAACCACCGCCAGACGATGGAAACTCTGCTGTTTTTATTGGGAATTAAGTCTTCCTTCATTTGTTACCATATCCGCACCATCTTTCTCTCGTACGGCTACGTTAGCAGCTAATGTTAGCTACGCTGCTACCTCTCTGCCCTGCGAGGGCGTGTATGTAACGTGTGACCTGACAGTTTGTGACTTATGTAAGAATGTGCGCCTGCTTGTCTGTGAAGAGAGAACAGGAAAGAGCGAGGAGAGCCTGAAGTGTACGCCCGCAGCTAAAAGTCCTGCGTGAGAACGTATACTCGAATATTAAGAATTAGTCATTTTCTATATCGCACAGAGACAAACCCGCGATATATCGTATATATCGCCCAGCCCTAGGTATGACACTAAAATAATATAAGCAGATAAGGGATTTTCCAGAATTATCCTAGTAAATGTGTCTAATTACATCTGAAACTGTCCCACTAGACCAGGGGTCGGGAACCTTTTTGACTGAGAGAGCAACGAAAGCCAAATATTTCAAAATGTATTTCAATGAGAGCCATATCATATTTTTTAACACCGAATACAACTAAATGTGTGCATTTTTAAGTAGGACTAATATTTTTAGAGTATAATAAGTATTTTAATCTTTTTAATAACATTGTTATTCTGGAGCTAACCAATAATAAATAAAATGTCATGTCTGTTGATCATGTTTTCGTTTGGTTATGTGCTGTTTGTCCTTTGGACTCTTTAAGTTCCTGTTGTTTTCCACTCCCTTGTCTGGTTTCCTTGGTTACTCATTTTGTCCACCTGTCTCTGGTGGACAAAATGCCCGCTCACCTGCTTCCCGAGCACTAATCAGAGGCAGTATTTAACTTCGTCTTTGCCAGTCAGTCGCCCTGGCGTCAATGTGAACTTTTCTTGCTCTGTGCCGACTTGTTTCATGCCTTGCCATAGTTTCGTACTTCATGCCATTCCAAGTAAGTTTTGTTTGATTTATGTTCATAGTCTGTTTATGCGTTAGCTTTGTTCCTTAGTTGTGCCTCCACTGTGAGCGATTTTTGTTTGTATCTTTTTATAGTTTAAATTAAATCATGTTTTTACCTAAATGCCATGTCCCGAGTAGTCCATCTGCCTTCCTGGGGGAACGACCCTGCAGCAAGCTGCGACCCCCCCATCGTGAAATAAAATACTTCTTACCATTAATGCGACTTCTTGAACAGGTGCGGTAGAAAACGGATGGATTGATTTAAATGCATGAGAATGTTTTATATTTTGCACATTATTTTTAGCACTGTGATTACCAGCGAAATTATTCATAATTATCGTGTTAAGCAATGTCAGCTAAGATTTATATGAGAGCCAGATGCAGTCATCAAAAGAGCCACATCTGGCTCTAGAGCCATAGGTTCCCTACCCCTGCACTAGAGAGTCACCTTTTCTTTCATTATTAGTGCTTCACTATAACTTTCCTCATCCACGAATCTTTCATCCTCGTTCAAATTAATGGGGAAATCGTCGCTTTCTTGGTCAGAATAGACAGTCATCTTTTCTTTTATTATTAGTGCTTCACTATAACTTTCCTCATCCACTAATCTTTCATCCTCGCTCAAAATAATGGGGAAATTGTCGCTTTCTTGGTCAGAATTGCTCTTACTGCTGGTGGCTCACATTATATATTTGATGTTTGATGTTTCCCTCTTACACACATGTAAGAGGGATGTGTTCTTTGGCTATGAGTTGTTTTTTCCCCTTGGCCTCAGTCTCCAGGGCCCAGGCTTAGACTGATATTTTTATTTTATTTTAATCTTCTATTTTTTTCTCCCATTCCCCCCCACCTTGTTTACCTGTATCTCACCTTTTTTGTAAGGGGCGCTGGAAGCCGGCAGACCCGTCAGCGATCCTGTTCTGTCTCCCTGTAATGTTTGTCTGATCTTGAATGGGATTGTGCTGAAAATTTTAATTTTCCTGAAGGAACTCTCCTGAAGGAATAAATAAAGTACTATCTATCTATCTATAAACAATGTGAGGATGTGAGGGGCCATCACACCGGTGACGTCACGCGCACATCGCCTGCTTCTTCCGGTAGAGGCAAGGCTTTTTTTATTAGCGACCAAAAGTTGCGGACTTTATCGTCGATGTTCTCTACTGAATCCATTCAGCAAAAATATGGCAATATCGCGAAATGATCAAGTATGACACATAGAATGGACCTGCTATCCCCGTTTAAGTAAGAAAACCTCATTTCAGCAGGCCTTTAATAAACAAATTTGACTTTGCAATTTGCACAACGTTTGTATTATACTAGGTGTAAAGATTATACAATTAACACAAACGGAAGACCGTATTATAGCAAAAAAAGCGTTCCAGATTTAATCTATTGCTAAACGGACGAATGTTATGAGCCTGCTAGCAAGCGCCTACTTACAGAAATTGCGTTTATCCATGGCTGTATAGTCGTTAAAACTATCGTAGCCACACTCAAATACCGACGACACAATCCCCGATACATACATCGCAATGTCACTCGATAATGGCCTTTATTAAATCGGCCCAAAGACGATGGCTAACGTTAGGTAGCTATCTTAAAGGCTAACGGCATTAGCAACTGACACTGAAAGCTTACCTTCAGCCGGACTTCATACGTCGTATATCTGCCTCTGCCAACCCCAATCGTCTGGGGATTGCGCACGTCAATCTCAAGAAAGTTACTCGGCGGCCCATATGCGTCGTTGAGGTTCTGAGGCTTGGTAAAGAGCCTTCTTGTATCAGCTATGGTGTCAGCCATTTCTGCCCTGCTCTTTTCCAAGCCAGCAGAACTGTCAAGCTAGTGTGAAATTAAATATGTATGTTCCGGTTTGGAACTTCAAAATAAAAAAACTCCAACGACTGAGACGTGTGTAAAACCCCAAAAGCTTGGTCATATAAATAATAAGAATACACTTTTTTTATTTTACTTATGGGTATAAACTTTTGTTTTTGTTTTAGCTAGCACTTTTATAGTTTGCGTCCATTTTAGTGGTAATACGTATTTTACTAGTGTTGTTTGAAAACCACTTCCGGTCAGCTGACATTCAGGTGACTGTTGTTCAACCAACTCCATCCTGGTTTGTTTACAATCCGTCGCATTGGGAACAGGGATCATTCAAAAACAATATATACGCAGTTTATTCAAAATTGGGCATAATAAAGCACGGAATTTCAAATATCAATCAATCAATCAATGATTATTTATATAGCCGTAAATCAGTGGTTCTCAAATGGGGGTACGTGTAACCCTGGGGGTACTTGAAGGTATGCCAAGGGGTACGTGAGATTTTTTTTTTAATATTGTAAAAATAGCAACAATTTAAAAATCATTTATAAATATATTTATTGATTAATTCTTCAACAAAATATGAATTTAGGTTCATAAACTTTGGAAAGAAATGCAACAATGCAATATTCAGTGTTGACAGCTAGATTTGTTCCATAAATATTGATGTTAAAGATTTCTTTTTTTGTGAAGCAATGTTTAGAATTAAGTTCATGAATCCAAATGGACCTCTATTACAATCCCCAAAGAGGGCACTTTAAGTTGATGATTACTTCTATCTGTGCAAATCTTTATTTATAATTTAATCACTTGTTTATTTTACAACAAGTTTTTAGTATTTTTATATATTTTTTTCCAAATAGTTCAAGAAAGAACACTGCAAATGAGCAATATTTTGCACAGTTATACAATTTAATAAATCAGAAACTGATGACACAGTGTTGTATTTTACTTCTTTATCTCTTTTTTTCATCCAAAAATGCTTTACTCTGATTATGGGGTACTTGAATTTAAAAAATGTTCACAGGGGGTACATCACTGAAAAAAGGTTGAGAACCTCTGCCCGAAATCACTAGTGTCTCAAAGGGCTGCACAAACCACAACACCAAACCACAACGACATCCTCGGTAGAGCCCACATAAGGGCAAGGAAAACTCACACTCAGTGGGACGTCGGTGACAATGATGACTATGAGAAACCTTGTAGAGGACCGCATATGTGGGCAACCCTCCCCCCCTCAAGGGGAAGCGAAAGCAATGGATGTCGAGCGGGTCTAACATGATACTGTGAAAGTTCAACCATAGAGGATCCAACACAACCGTGAGAGTCCAGTCCAAAGTGGATCCAACACAGCAGAGGGAGTCCCGTCCATAGTGGAGTCAGCAGGAAACCACCCAAGCGGAGGCGGATCAGCAGCGCAGAGATGTCCCAGCCAATACACAGGCGAGCGGTCCATCCTGGGTCCTGACTCAGGACAGCCAGCACCTCATCCATGGCCACCGGACCGGACCCCCTCCAGTGGGACAGAGGAGAAAAAGAAAAGAAACGGCAGATCAACTGGTCTAAAAAGGGAGTCTATTTAAAGGCTACAGTATACAAATGAGTTTTAAGGTGAGACTTAAATGTTTCTACGGAGGTGGCATCTCAAACTGTTACAGGGAGGGCATTCCAGAGTACTGGAGCTCGAACGGAAAACGCTCTATACCCCGCAGACTTTTTTTGGGCTCTGGGAGTCACTAATAAGCCGGAGTCCTTTGAACACAGATTTCTTGCCGGGACCATATGGTACAATACAATCGGCAAGATAGGCTGCAGCTACACCGTGTAGTATTTCAAACGTAAGTAGTAAAACCTTAAAGTCACATCTTAAGTGCGCAGGAAGCCAGTGCAGGTGAGCCAGTATAGGCCTAATGTGATCAAACGTTCTTGTTCTTGTCAAAAGTCTAGCAGCCACATTTTGTACCAACTGTAATCTTTTAATGCTGGACATGGGGAGACCCGAAAATAATACGTTACAGTAATCGAGACGAGACGTAACAAACGCATAGATAATGATCTCAGCGTAGTTAATGGACGAAATGGAGCGAATTTTAGCGATATTACAGAGATGAAAGAAGCCCGTTTTAGTAACGCTTTTAATGTGTGACTCAAAGGAGAGAGTTGGGTCAAAGATAATACCCAGATTCTTTACCGAGTCGCCGGACCGGACCCCCTCCACAAGGGAGAGTGGGACAGAGGAGAAAAAGAAAATAAACAGCAGATCAACTGGTCTAAAAAAGGAGTCTATTTAAAGGTTCAAACTTTTTTCAGTGATGTGACCCATGTGAGTTTTTTTTTTTAATTCAAGTACCCCCTAATCAGAGCAAAGCATTTTTGGTTGGAAAAAAAAGAGATAAAGAAGTAAAATACAGCACTATGTCATCAGTTTGTGATTATCCATCCATCCATCCATTTACTACCGCTTATTCCCTTTCGGGGTCGCGGGGGGCGCTGGCGCCTATCTCAGCTACAATCGGGCGGAAGGCAGGGTACACCCTGGACAAGTCGCCACCTCATCACAGGGCCAACACAGATAGACAGACAACATTCACACTCACATTCACACACTAGGGCCAATTTAGTGTTGCCAATCAACCTATCCCCAGGTGCATGTCTTTGGAAGTGGGAGGAAGCCGGAGTACCCGGAGGGAACCCACGCATTCACGGGGAGAACATGCAAACTCCACACAGAAAGATCCCGAGCCTGGATTTGAACCCAGGACTGCAGGAACTTCGTATTGTGAGGCAGACGCACTAACCCCTCTGCCACCGTGAAGCCCCAATTTGTGATTAATTACATTATATAACAGTGCAAAATATTGCTCATTTGTAGTGGTCTTTCTTGAACTATTTGGAAAAATAGCTGAGATAGGCGCCAGCGCCCCCCGCGACCCCAAAAGGGAATAAGCGGTAGAAAATGGATGGATGGATGGATATAAAAATAACAAAAAAATTGTTGAAAAAAAAACAAGTGATTCAATTATGAATAAAGATTTCTACCCATAGAAGTAATCATCAACTTAAAGTGCCCTCTTTGGGGATTGTAATAGAAATCCATCTGGATTCATGAACTTAATTCTAAACATTTCTTTACAAAAAAATAAATCTTTAACATCAATATTTATGGAACTTGTCCACAAAAAATCTAGCTGTCAACATTGAATATTACATTGTTGCATTTCTTTTCACAGTTTATGAACTTACATTCATATTTTGTTGAAGTATTATTCAATAAATATATTTACAAAGGATTTTTTAATTGTTGCCATTTTTAGAATATTTGAAAAAAAATCTTACGTACCCCTTGGCATACCTTCAAGTACCCCCAGGGGTACGCGTACCCCACATTTGAGAACCACTGGGCTAGAGTACACAAATGAGTTTTAAGGTGAGACTTAAATGCTTCTACTGAAGTAGCATCTCGAACTGTTACCGGGAGGGCATTCCAGAGTACTGGAGCCCGAACGGAAAACGATCTATAGCCCGCAGACATTTTTTGGGCTCTGGGAATCACTAATAAGCCGGAGTCCTTTGAACGCAGATTTCTGAAATAATATGAAAAATGAAATAATAATTATGTCGTTTTTTAATAGCAATTGTACATCATTCCTGTGTGTTCATTAAAAAAAACAGTTGATAACTATTTGTATTTAAATAACATTATTGATGTATTGATGTACAATCCAAACAATTTGTCAACTTGCTATATCCGGGCTTTGTATTTTGTCGGCGTGTAAATAAAGTTTCGTCATTTTGAACCATCATGGCGGCACATATTTTTTCTACCTTCCCAGCATCTGCAAGATGCTTGTTGGCGTTTGTCCCTTTAAGTTATGTTCCTGCTTTACGAAATACATGTCAGGCAAAAGGTAAATGAACACAACTTAACAGCTTTATTGACCGTAGCTATTCGTATTCATCATTTCGTGGTAGCGATGCATTGTCTGTGTTGTCACTTTTCAAGGCTGCTTGAGCTGGCGGAAGCACTTTTCCACGGCGACTTCTTGCAGAAGTGTGGCCCAATACGAACGCCTGGTTCAGTGTGGATCTTTGAAGGAAGATGCTCTGCAGCGGCATGTTCTCCAGCGCCTGGAGCACCTGCAGAAGTCTCTGCAAAACTACAATAACAAACCCTACGTGAGCCCACCTCCCGTCCGAATACACCCTGACTGTGATAAGATCAATCAGGTATGCAATTATTTATATGGAACTATTGTATTATAACTTAGACCCATTTGTATTAAAGGGGAACATGATTACAATTTCAGAAGGGTTAAAACCAATACAAATCAGTTTCCGGTGGCTTATTTTATTTTTCGAAGTTTTTTTCAAAATTTTACCCACCACACAAATCCCGAAAAAAAAGCTTCAAAGTGCCTGATTTTCACCATCGCTATATCCACCCGTCCATTTTCCTGTGACGTCACTGCGTGATGCCAATACAAACAAACATGGTGGATAGAACAGAAAGATATAGCGACATTAGCTCGGATTCAGACTCAGATTTCAGCGGCTTAAAGGCCTACTGAAACCCACTACTACCGACCACGCAGTCTGATAGTTTATATATCAATGATGAAATAATAACATTGCAACACATGCCAATACAACCTTTTTAGTTTACTAAATTTTAATTTTAAATTTCCCGCAAAGTGTCCTGTTGAAAACGTCACGGAATGATGACGTGTACGCGTGACGTCACGGACTGTTAGGAAATATTAGCGCTGCGCACACACACACAGCTAAAAGTCGTCTGCTTTAACCGCATAATTACACAGTATTTTGGACATCTGTGTTGCTGAATCTTTTGCAATTTGTTCAATTAACAATGGAGGAGTCAAAGTAGAAAGATGGAGTTGGGAAGCTTTAGCCCAGGGGTCGGGAACCTTTTTGGCGGAGAGAGCCAAGAAAGCCAAATATTTTAAAATGTATTTCCGTGAGAGCCGTATAATATTTTTAACACTGAATACAACTGTCAGGTTCAAACACTGATGACATCTATTAAACAGACAAGAAGCAAGGAATTAAAAAGAGACTGGATTCAATTTAGCTCAATGAGGAGAAACGCGTAAACCTGTACCTTGTACAGGGTCGTCCCACGCTCTGACAAGAGAATTCTACGCCTCCTCTTTTATTTGGACTATCCCTGAATTCACACAACTAAATGCGTACATCTCTTATTCATTTTGATAACATTGTTATTCTGAAGGTAACCATCCATCCATCCATCCATCCATCTTCTTCCGTTTATCCGAGGTCGGGACGCGGGGGCAACAGCCTAAGCAGGGAAACCCAGACTTCCCTCTCCCCAGCCACTTCGTCTAGCTCTTCCCGGAGGATCCTGAGGTGTTCCCAGGCCACCCGGGAGACATAGTCTTCCCAACGTGTCCTGGGTCTTCCCCGTGGCCTCCTACCGGTTGGACGTGCCCCAAACACCTCCTTAGGGAGGCGTTCGGGTGGCATACTGACCAGATGCCTGAACCACCTCATCTGGCTCCTCTCGATGTGAAGGAGCAGCGGCTTTAATTTGAGTCCCTCCCGGATGACAGAGCTTCTCACCCTATCTCTAAGGGAGAGCCCCGCCACACGGCGGAGGAAACTCATTTCGGCCGCTTGTACCCGTGATCTTATCCTTTCGGTCATGACCCAAAGCTCATGACCATAGGTGAGGATGGGAACGTAGATCGACCGGTAAATTGAGAGCTTTGCCTTCCGGCTCAGCTCCTTCTTCACCACAACGGATCGGTACAACGTCCGCATTACTGAAGACGCCGCACCGATCCGCCTGTCGATCTCACAATCCACTCTTCGACCACTTGTGAACAAAACTCCTAGGTACTTGAACTCCTCCACTTGGGGCAGGGTCTCCTCCCCAACCCGGAGATGGAATTCCACCCTTTTCCGGGCGAGAACCATGGACTCGGACTTGGAGGTGCTGATCCTCATTCCGGTCGCTTCACACTCTGCTGCGAACCGATCCAGTGAGAGCTGAAGATCCCGGTCAGATGAAGCCATCAGGACCACATCATTTGCAAAAAGCAGAGAGCTAATCCTGCGGTCACCAAACCGGAACCCCTCTACGCCTTGACTGCGCCTAGAAATTCTGTCCATAAAAGTTATGAACAGAATCGGTGACAAAAGACAGCCTTGGCGGGGTCCAACACTCACTGGAAATGTGTTCGACTTACTGCCAGCAATGCGGACCAAGCTCTGGCACTGATCGTATAGGGAGCGGACCGCCACAATAAGACAGTCTGATACCCCAAACTCTCTGAGCACTCCCCACAGGACTTCCCGAGGGACACGGTCGAATGCCTTCTCCAAGTCCACAAAGCACATGTAGACTGGTTGGGCAAACTCCCATGCACCATCAAGAACCCTGCGGAGAGTATAGAGCTGGTCCACAGTTCCACGACCAGGACGAAAACCACACTGTTCCTCCTGAATCCGAGGTTCGACTATCCGGCGTAGCCTCCTCTCCAGTACAACTGAATAAACCTTACCGGGAAGGCTGAGGGGTGTGATCCCACGATAGTTGGAACACACCCTCCGGTCCCCCTTCTTAAAGAGAGGAACCACCACCCCGGTCTGCCAATCCAGAGGTACCGCCCCCGATGTCCACGCGATGCTGCAGAGTCTTGTCAACCAAGACAGCCCCACAGCATCCAAAACCTTAAGGAACTCCGGGCGGACCTCATCCACCCCTGGGGCCTTGCCACCGAGGCGCTTTTTAACTACCTCAGCGACATCAGCCCCAGGAGAGTCCACCACAGATTCCCCAGGCACCGCTTCCTCAGAGGAAGACGTGTTGGTGGGATTGAGGAGGTCTTCGAAGTTTTCCTTCCACCTATCCACAACATCCGCAGTCGAGGTCAGCAGAATACCATCCGCACCATACACGGTGTTGATAGTGCACTGCTTCCCCTTCCTGAGGCGGCGGACGGTGGTCCAGAATCGCTTCGAAGCCGTCTGGAAGTCGTTTTCCATGGCTTCCCCGAACTCCTCCCATGTCCGAGTTTTTGCCTCAGCGACCGCTGAAGCTGCACACCGCTTGGCCTGTCGGTACCTGTCCACTGCCTCCGGGTCCTATGAGCCAAAAGGACCCGATAGGAAGGTAACCAATAATAAATAAAATACTTTTAACCATTAATCCGACTTCTTGAACAGGTGCGATAGAAACGGATGGATGGATTAAAATGCATGAGAATGTTTTATATTTTGAACGTTATTTTTAACACTGTGATTACCAGCGAAATTATTAATGACTTATCGTGTTAAGCAACATCAACAAAGATTTATCTGAGAGCCAGATGCAGTCATCAAAAGAGCCACATCTTGCTCGAGAGCCAGAGGTTCCCTACCCCTGCTTTAGCCTTTAGCCACACAAACACACGGTGATTCTTTGTTTAAAATTCCCGGAGGTGAAACTTTACTATGGATCAGAGCGGTCAAGCGAACATGTCAACCAGCAGTTTTCGGTGAGAATATTTGTGGTAAAAAGTCGCCACTTACCAGAGATCAGCTGAGCTTGTGCCATCCGTACAGCTGCCGTCGACTTCCATCAGACACTGGCCTCAAGACACCTGTGGATACACCTCTCCGACTATCAGGTACTATTAAACTCACTAAAACACTAGTAACACAATAGAAAGATAAGGGATTTCCCAGAATTACCCTAGTAAATGTGTCTAAAAACATCTGAATCCGTCCAAACGCAATCGCGTTTTTTTTTTTTTTTTACTTTTTTTGGTTTTTGTTTTTTTCTGGTCCGTCGCTATCAATATTCTCAAACACGAATCTTTCATCCTCGCTCAAATTAATGGGTAAATTGTCATTTTCTCAGTCTGAATAGCTCTTTTTGTTGGAGGCTCCCATTAAAAACAATGTGAGGATGTGAGGAGTCATCAACGGGTGACGTCATCGTCTGCGACTTCCGGTAGAGGCAGGGCTTTTCTGTTAGCGACCAAAAGTTGCGAACTTTATCGTCGATATTATCTACTAAATCCTTTCAGCAAAAAATATGACAATATCGCGAAATGATCAAGTATGACACATAGAATGGACCTGCTATTCCCGTTTGAATAAGTACATCTCATTTCAGTAGGCCTTTAAAGGCCTACTGAAACCCACTACTACCGACCACACAGTCTGATAGTTTATATATCAATTATGAAATCTTAACATTGCAACACATGCCAATACGGCCTTTAAAGTTTACTAAATTACAATTTTAAAGGCCTACTGAACTGAGATTTTCTTATTCAAACGGGGATAGCAGGTCCATTCTATGTGTCACACTTGATCATTTCGCGATATTGCCATATTTTTGCTGAAAGGATTTAGTAGAGAACATCCACGATAAAGTTCGCAACTTTTGGTCGCTAACAGAAAAGCCCTGCCTTACTGGAAGTCGCAGACGATGACGTCACCCGTTGATGGCTCCTCACATCCTCACATTGTTTTTAATGGGAGCCTCCAACAAAAAGAGCTATTCGGACCGAGAAAATGACAATTTCCCCATTATTTGAGCAAGGATGAAAGATTCGTGTTTAAGGATATTGACAGCGACGGACTAGGAAAAAAAATAAATTAAAACTTAAAAAACGCGATTGCATTGGGACGGATTCAGATGTTTTTAGACACATTTACTAGGATAATTCCGGGAAATCCCTTATCTTTCTATTGTGTTGCTAGTGTTTTAGTGAGTTTAACAGTACAGTCGGAGGTGTGTGTCCACGGGTGTCTTGACGCCAGTGTCTCAGGGAAGTCGACGGCACCTTTATGGACGGCGCAAGCTCAGCTGATCTCCGGTAAGAAGCGACTTTTTACCACAATTTTCTTACCAAAACCTGCTGGTTGACATTTGGTCGGAATCCATGTTCGCTTGACCGCGAAAAATCCTCCGGGATATTTAAACAAGGAATCGCCGTGTGTTCGTGTGGCTAAAGGATAAAGCTTCCCAACTCCATCTTTCTACTTTGACTTCTCCAATATTATTTGAACAATTTGCAAAAGATTCAGCAACACAGATCTCCAAAATACTGTGTAATTATGCCGTTAAAGCAGACGACTATTAGCTGTGTGTTTGTGCAGCGCTCATATTTCCTAACAGTCCGTGACGTAACGCATACACGTCATCATTACGCGACGTTTTCAAGAAGAAACTCCCGGGAAATGTAAAATTGCAATTTAGTAAACTAAAAAGGCTGTATTGGCATGTGTTGCAATGTTAATATTTCATCATTGATATATAAACTATCAGACTGCGTGGTGGGTAGTAGTGGGTTTCAGTAGGCCTTTAAAATGAGCAAAATACGTAAATATTCCATGTTATTATGAACGTGGCTGTTACTACATTACATGTATAATTATAGCATGTGTATAGTTCGTTGATAAAAGTTTTTAGAGCATTTTATAGGCGCAATAGGTCGATTTATTGTAAGCTGTAAGCTATCCATTGTAAGCTGTAAGTATATTTACGAGTTAGAATGCATTAAATTAAATTAAATTAAATGTTTTTGTTTTACATAAGGATTGTAAATGATAGGCAAAATAATCCCCAAAATGTGCAGTTGCCCTTTAATGTTATTGATACACATTTGTCATTATGGTCCCAATCTGGGCTCCCTACTTACATTCAACATGTGGTGGGAGTGTACTGTACCCCAGTCAAATCACCAATGGGACGCAGGTCAAAGGGAGGGTAGGGGTCTGGGAAGTTTATTGTGCATGCGAGCTTCAGAGCGGCTGCAATGTTGGGGATTGTTGTTGTTTTTAGGTCAGGGGGAGATGACTGTCTAGTGTTTGGCGCTGGGATTGTTTTTTTGTGTGTATGTGTGTTTGGCTGGCACAGACACATGATGTTAGTGCGGAGATTTGCAAAGGCAGCCGGGGGGCAGATCTCCCGCTGGGCTTGTCCCGGCACCCTTCGACACTCTCACCATGCAGTAATGAGGTGGGAGGGCGGGGGCGGGGGATCCCCATTATCTGGGCCATTCTTGTCCTTTTTTGCTTTTGATTCGGGACTTTGACAAATACTTTGGTGTCAGGCTATCGACACCGGCCTATCTGCATGCACCTTATTTCTTGCAGTCCCACACACTCTGACTGGACAATTACGAATCAGGTCACAACACTGTCCTTTCGGTGTGTTTTTCCCCCTTGTAAAAGTGCCACCATTGTCTGTCACTAACTGACCAAGTCTGTGAGGAGAGTACACTTGACTTAATACTGACCCAATGTGGCGTGGTTTTGCGGATGGTCGACTAACAATGGGCCATTGTCTGGGGAGAGCCGCCCTCTTCAAGTCGGACCTGTATCACATGTACGCCGCACTTCCACCTCTGCCACGGCAATTTCGACAATACGACTAATGATTATTCAAAAAAACAAAACAAAAAAACCCGAAAAGGCCATGTCCTGCATGTGAACTTTTCCCACATGCGCCGCTGTCCCCCGTCCTCCGTGGGAGGTGAGACGGGGCCACGTCGCTCCGCTAGACAGCGCGTCTGAGGGACGGCCTTGTCTTTCTCCACTCTGCCATGGCACGATGGCTCGCCGCCACAACTCACCACCACGCCAGAGGGGATTTTGGGAAGTCAGGGAGAAGTCACACACTAATGCCGGCGCAGACAGGAAAGGCTTGTTGTTCCTCCCCAGGAGGGGAAGTGGAGGACCTGGGAGAGAGGACAGGCAACAAGTTTGTTTTTCATTTCTCCCATTGTCCATCTTTTTACCCGGAGTCAAGTACTCCTTGAAATAGACACTAAATGAAAACTGAAGAGGACAACACTTTGTGCTCATGCGTTACAAAACAATGTAAAGCTGCCTGGTTACAGATACATAAAAACCTTGACACCTCCAAAGGTGGCGAGACATATTTCAATAATGAATAGAGCAAAATACGTTCTAACCGAAGGGTGTCAAAGGTACATGCAAACAGGTTTTATCCGGCCCGAGACGAGATTGCTGAGTATAAAAGTGAGCTTAAAATGTTTGAATGAAAGAAATTGCTGCTCTTAATGTGTCCACTACATCCGTGGTCCCCAACCACTGGTCCGTGACGCATTTGCTACGGGCCAGAGAGAAACATTAAATCATTTATAAAAGACTGTATTTTCTCCGACTTAGCTTTGGCCTGTCCCGCTAAACCTGGGGTGTCAAACTTGTTTTCATTGAAGGCCACACCACAGTCATGGCTGCCATTAGAGAGCCACTTGTAACAGTAAATAATTAATGAATTTGCCTATGAATTAAAAAATAATAATAGGATAAAATAAAAAATAATAATAATTAAATAAATAAATATATATATATAATTTTTATTTTATTTTTTTTAATTGCCGATTTTACCAGAGTTTTTTACAGAAAAAACACTTGCAGCTTAGTTGCCAGTAAAATATTGTACTGTAAAATATAGTGTTTTTTTCATTATTATTATTATTTTTACAAAATATTACTGTACATAGAAATACAGTACCGCTGTTTAATTTTATTTTGGCAACTCAGATGCCAGTTTTTACCATAATAAAATGTGGTACCATAAAATCATCAACCGTGGATTTTACAGTAAAAAAACTAAACAAAAATTGACAGCTCAGACTACAGAATTTTACTGTAAAAAAAAAAATATATATATGTATATCTATATATATATGTATATTTTTACCCCCCCCCCCCCCCCCAACTTACAGTAATATGCTGTTAAAAAAAACTTCTATTGCTCATTTTTATAGTGTACACTTTGATGGATAACTTGCTTCAAAATCATAAATTAAGCAGATATTTAGGTATTTATTTGGATTTTGACCAACAAAGTTAGATAATATAATATTTCTTGCAATATTGGACACCTTTTATTTTCCTTGTCAAACTAGGAAAAAAAAACAACTAATTCCTTTAGTAAGAAAATAAGAAAGTAGATAAAGAAAATACAAGGTATTTTATTGATACATATTATTTACATGGTTTTGCGGGCCATATAAAATGACGTGGAGGGCCAGATCTGGCCCGCAGGCCTCGAGTTTGACACCTGTGCACTAGAAACACCAATGAGCTTGTTTATAGATGTACAATAAAATACTTCATGGGACGTTGCCATTTGTTATAACATTGTGACATGATACAATGCACATTAATGAACATATCAGACAGAAAAGTGAAAGATTGTAGCCAAAGGTTGATTTCCATCTGCATCTCATTGCAAAGAAACACTAATTCAGCATTATAGTGAGTTGTATTTCTCATGCACTTATTCTTGCTGTATTTGGGGACGGCATGACACGGTTGGGAGAGTGGCCGTGCCAGCAACCTGAGGGTTCCTAGTTCAAACCCCACCTTCTACCAACCTCGTCACATTCGCTGTGTCCTTGAGCAAGGCACTTCACCCTTGCTCGTGATGGGTCACGGTTAGGGCCTTGCATGGCAGCTCCCGCCATCAGTGTGTGAATGTGTGTGTGAATGGGTGAATGTGGAAATCGTGTCGAAGCGCTTTGAGTACCTTGAAGGTAGAAAAGCGCCATACAAGTATATCCCATTTATCCTTTACCATTAATGTGGCACAAGTGGAAAGCCGGTCCTTGAAAATAATGCCTAAATTAAACCGGTCATACACTTGTAAAGAACATAATGTCATGGCTGTCTTGAGTTTCCAATAATTTCTAAAAGTCTTATTTTTTTGTGATAGTGATTGGAGCACATACTCATTTGTCACAAAAAACATTCATGAAGTTTGGTTCTTTTATGAATTCATTATGGGTCTATTGCAAATGTGACCAAATGTGCTGGGTCAAAAGTATACATACAGCAATGTTAATATCTGGTTACATGTACTTTGGCAAGTTTCACTGCAATAAGGCGCTTTTGGTAGCCATCCACATGCTTTTGAATGAATTTTTGAGCACTCCTCTTGACAAAATTGGTGCAGTTCAGCTAAATTTGTTGGTTTTCTGACATGAAGTTGTTTCTTCAGCATTGTCGACATGTTTTCAACTCAGAACTTTGGGAAGGCCATTCTAAAACCTTAATACAAGCCTGATTTAGCCATTCCTTTACCACTTTTGACGTGAGTTTGGGGTCATTGTCCTGTTGGAACATCCAACTGCGCCCAAGCCTCAACCTGGTGATTGGCTGATGATTTTAGGTTGTCCTGAAGAATTTAGAGGTAATTCTCCTTTTTAATGTCCCATTTACTCTCTGTAAAACACCAGTTCCATTGGCAGCAAAACTGGCCCTGAGCATAATACTACCACCACCATGCTTGACGGTAGGGATGGTGTTCTTGGGATTAAAGGCCTCATCTTTTCTCCTCCAAACATATTGCTGGGTTTTGTGGCCAAACAGCTCAATTTTTGTTTCATCTGACCACAGAACTTTCCTCCAGAAGGTCTCAGCGGAAAACTTCAGACAAGCCTTAAGGTGTCGCTTCTGAAGCAGGGGCTTCCTTCTTGCATGTAGCCTCTCTGTCTATGGCGATGCAAAACACGCTTGACACACCTGTGTTCCAACAGCTTCCAATTCATTGCAGACTTGCTTTTTGGTGGTTCCCGGTTGACTCTTGATCATCCTGACCAATTTTCTCTCAGCATCAGGTGATAGCTTGCATTTTCTTCCCGATTTTGGCAGGGACAAAACTGTGCCATCCACTTTATACTTACGAACAATTGTCTGCACAGTTGCTCTTGGGACCTTAAGCTGCGTTGAAATGGGTCCAAGTGACTTTTCTGATTTTTTCAAGTCAATGATTAGTTTTTTTAGATCCGTGCTGAGTTCCTTTGACTTTCCCATTGTCGCGCTTTTAACCGAGTCCAATGACTGCATCACTTGAGCCCTATTTAAATGGGCTCAGAGAAGTCAATAGATGTTGTGGGACTACCGAGGATGTCGTAGTGGTTTGTGCAGCCCTTTGAGACACTAGTGATTTAGGGCTATATAAGTAAACATTGATTGATTGATTGATTGTTAATAATAATCACTCACATGAAGTTAAGAGGCCATGCCATGAAGGTAATTTGATTGTAACTTTTCCACATCACTAAAATTGACAATGTATGTTGCTTTTATGTATACTTTTGACCCGGCAGATTAGATCACATTTTCAGTAGACTCATAATAAACTCATGAGGGACGGCGTGGCGCAGTGGGGAGAGTGGCCGTGCGCAACCCGTGCGTCCCTGGTTCAATTACCACCTAGTACCAACCTCGTCACGTCCGTTGTGTCCTGAGCAAGACACTTCACCCTTGCTCCTGATGGGTGCTGGTTGGCGCCTTGCATGGCAGCTCCCTCCATCAGTGTGTGAATGTGTGTGTGAATGGGTAAATGTGGAAGTAGTGTCAAAGCGCTTTGAGTACCTTGAAGGTAGAAAAGCGCTATACAAGTACAACCAATTTATTTATTTATTTATAAAAGAACCAAACTTCATGAATGTTTTTTGTGACAAACAAGTATGTGCTACAATCACTCCATCACCAAAAAAATAAGGGTTGTAGAAATGATTGGAAACTCAAGACAGCCATTACATTATGTCCTTCACAAGTGTATGTAAACTTTTGACCACAACTGTACGTATTTACGCTGCTTATAGGTGATAGTATACAAAATGTAGATCGTAACGTTTATGCCTTGATTGTCAAAGATTTTGGTAGTCTAACCTGTGACATTTCTACCCTTTTAATAATCTGTACATTTTGTGTTGTACTTATGACCCCGGGCACATAAATATGCTTAAATTATATGTATCGCCTTCTAACTTCATGTGGGATTCATGAAATAAATCCAAATTCACAGGTTTTGTTGTAGATGATGCTACATGTGTACAGAATAAACCACAGGATGTTTGTACATCAGTTGAGGAAAATTAGTAAATCACATTAATAACATCCTGTAATTTGGTATTGATAAATAGTAAATGGGTTATACAGCGCTTTTCTACCTTCAAGGTACTCAAAGCGCTTTGACACTATTTCCACATTCACCCATTCACACACGCAAGGGTGAAGTGTTTTGCTCAAGGACGCAACGGACGTGACGAGGTTGGTAGAAGGTGGGGATTGAACCAGGAATCCTCAGGTTGCTGGCACGGCCACTCTCCCAATCACACCACGCCGTCCCTATTGATATTCTTCTTCTTTTTATCTTCTGATAGATCAAATTTGGGAGCATTTTTAAATTCTCCCAGACTCAAGTCCACCTATTTGACTGATGACCATTATCACATCATTTATCCAGAAAGTATGAATAACGACAAAAGAAGATAGAATACTATCAACCGTGACATGCAAGTTAAAAATAACCCATTATGATTTGTACATTTTCAGAATGGGCTTGTTATATTTTAAAAACAAAGAAAACAATCTGACATTCTCTCTTTTTTTAAGTTACCATGCTATGATTTTACCAATCTGGCCTACTTGGGAATAGCTGAAATTAGTTGTACACCCCTATTTAAGACCAATAATCATTTCATATCCTCTACCTACCATATCGGAGATTTTGTGGAGAAATATGGGGAAATAACTACAAAAGTACACTTCATTCACTAACCGTTTTACAAATGAGGTCAGTTAGAATAATACATATTGTTCGATATAGAGAACTTATAAACCCTTTATTTATTGAATCAAAAATATTAAAATTCAATTGCCGTAAATTTCATACTATAAACAGCTACTTTTTTTCCTACGCTTTGAAACACGCGGCTTACAAAACGGTGCGACTAATAAAGGGATTTTTCCTTCGCTAACGGCCGTGAATCAAATAGTTTTCACAAAACACAAGCACAGACATTGAATAAGTGTGGTATTTTTTCTGCTATGGAGCCATTTGTTGGAAAAGTATTTCCTTTGTTTAGTACTTTCAACCGCAAGTACAAATGCCATTCCGTCTTCAAGTTGTCCATAGCAATTCTACTCATATGAATTCTTCATTCATCTCTCCAAGCAACATTTGTATCTTTTACAATATAACTAAAACAATTTAAACTTACTAATTCATCCTGTGAGTGATGTTTGTAGGAGTGTTTTCATGCATATGTGCTATCATAATGTAATGATGCTAGCGACCCCTTGAAATGTGACAAATTGGGGGTGTGGAGTACACTATCCACTTTACCCGCCAAATGGCAGTGGACTGTTTAATATTTAAAATGTATTCTGGGCAATTCCAATTTTGACCACAGTGTTGATTGCTATGTAGAGCAGGGGTAGGGAACCTATGGCTCTAGAGCCAGATGTGGCTCTTTTGATGACTAAATATGGCTCTCAGATAATTATATTTATATAGCGCTTATCTCTAGTGACTCAAAGCGTTTTACAAAGTGACACCCAATATCTAAGTTACATTTAAACCAGTGTGGGTGGCACTGGGGCCAGGTGTGTAAAGTGTCTTGCCCAAAGACACAACACCAGTGACTAGGATGGCGGAAGCGGGAATCGAACCTGTAACCCTAAGGTTGCTAGCACGGCCACTCTCCTAACCGAGCTAAGCCGAGTAACCGTGTAATACTCTTCCATATCAGTAGGTGGCAGTCGGTAGCTAATTGCTTTGTAGATGTGGAGAACAGCGGAAGGCAGAGTGAAGGTAAAAAGGTGTCTAATGCTTAAACCAGGGGTAGGGAACCTATGACTCTAGAGCCAGATGACTGCATATGGTCCTAGAGCCAGATGACTGCATATGGCTCTCAGATAAATGTTAGCTGACATTGCTTAACACGATAAGTAATGAATAATTCTGCTGGTAATCACAGTTTCAAAAATAACGTTCAAATTATAAAACATTCTCATGCATTTTAATCCAACCATCCGTTTTCCACCGCACCTGTTCAAGATGTCGCATTAATGGTAAGAAGTATTATATAGTTGTTAAAAAGAAAAAGAGACTTATTATACTCTACAAATGTTGGTCATACTTAAAAATGCACAAATTTAATTGTACTCAGTGTTGAAAAATGTTACATGGCTCTTACGGAAATATATTTTGAAACATTTGGCTTTCATGGCTCTCTCAGCCAAAAAGGTTCCCGACCCCTGATGTAGAGTGTTGCTTTCCACCATTTTCAGCAGACTGGATTGCAAAATGATTAACTCCCTATTTATTCTTTCACAGTATCATGTTCTCATATGTTCTCATAGTCATCAGTATCATCAGTATCACAGTATCATGTTCTCATAGTCATCATTGTCACCGACGTCCCACTGGGTCATTATTGTCACCGATGTCCCACTGGGTGTGAGTTTTCCTTGCCCTTATGTGGGCCTACCGAGGATGTCGTAGTGGTTTGTGCAGCCCTTTGAGACACTAGTGATTTAGGGCTATATAAGTAAACATTGATTGATTGATTGATTGATTCTCACATGAGCTCCACCCAGGAATGGGGACATATGAATCCCTTCCCTACAGTATAAACTGCTACCCAAGGATATACAACAATTATTCTAAACAAAAAAGGAAAAATATTAATCAATGTTTGAAAATTAATCGATTTATAATAGGGATGAATACAAATCAATTTTTTTGTACAGCTCTACCAGCTAAAGTTGTGTATATAAAGAGACTCACCTCAGAATGCCACATAGCCATGTTGGGTACTTATATAATTTTGAAAATATATTTTTTCAAAGACGTTTTTAGGTCAACACTGCCTATATTGCTGCTATGCCAGCATCAAAATGGGGCTTTTGAATCCTTTAACCCGGGGGGTCAGCAACCCGCGGTTCTCGAGCCGCTTGCAGCTTTTTAATGCTGCCCTAGTGGCCCCCTGGAGCATTTTTAAAAAAGGATTGAAAATGGAAAAAGATGGGGGGGGGGTATTTTTTTTAATTTTAGTATGTTTTTTTTATGTGAGGACAAACATGACACAAACCTTCCCAAATGTGAGAGTACAGTATTTGGTGAACATTGTTTTGTCCTACTAATTTCGGCCGTTCTTGAACTCACCATAGTGTGAACAGTTTGTTTACATGTAAAATCTTCCTATCCTTTGTCTCATTTGGTCCACCAAAAGTTTTATGCTGTGTGTGAATGCACACAAGTACGCTTTGTCGATGTTATTGAGTTGTTGGAGTGTGCTAATCAGGCATATTTGGTCAGTGCATGACTGCAAGCTAATCAATGCTAACATGCCATTTAGGCGAGCTGTATGTACATATTGCATCATTATGCCTCGTTTGTAGGTATATTTGAGCTCATTTAATATCCTTTACTTTTATCCTTTTTGTATATAATTCAGTTTTGCATGCCCGATTGTAGCTGAGATAGGCGCCAGCGCCCCCCGCGATCCCAAAAAGGAAATAAGCGGTAGAAAATTGGATGGATGGATGTCTCATGACACATTATCGCATTGGCTGCATTTCCGATGGTTGTTCCAGACCACAGCAAACATTACTTAGTTTGTCAAAGATTGTAATAAATCATTAGAAGATGACAGCCTGCCGTTTCCCTTAACTTGGACCCACACATCTATACCTTTGGCCATTAAAAGCAGGTCATTTACAGAAGTTATCTCACACTCTGAGTAGCCATTGATTTACTAATGATTTCTAATGTTTTAAAAATGTGCAGAATAAATATTACATTTCAACATTTCTGTCAACGAAGATTTGCTTCACCCAACGAAATTTTGATAGTAGGCTATTATAACTCATATAGACACTTACATCATGTGTTGTCTTCAATATAAGACTTATATATGGCTTTTCATTTTTTGCAGCTCCCGACAGATTTTTTTATTTTTTATTTTTTTTTTGTCACAGTGGTTTACACTTGCATCGCACCTCATAAGCTTGAGAACACAATGTGTCCAATATTTTCCACAACCATTTTTTAAAAACGAATCAGTTCACAATCGATTTTTTTTTTGTGCACCTCTACCAGCTAAAGTCGTTTCAATGAAGAGATTCACCTCAGAACCCCTCACTGCCATTTTAGGTACTTTTTTTTAGTTTAATTTTGGTTTTATTTAGTCAAAACATAGTTCAAAAAGTTATAGTTGGACACTGAAGGAAGGGACTGATGATTATGACCTGTATTATTAAGTCCTAACATAATTCATGGTCAATGCACAAAGATGAGCCACAGTAGTATTTCTCATCTTTAGATTGATGACACTTGCATTTAAATAGCCCAGGCCTTTTTTCCACATATTTGCCTTTACTCAGTATGCACAGCTTGGTCTCATAGAAGCCTTTTTTTGAAGCAGGGACCTTTTGATGATAGGAGGCAGGCAGCACAATGACTTCCAGCGGCACCTCAATGCAACAGTACCGTATCACAATTAGCAGCGCTAAACAGGCTGCACACAGACAAGTCCAGTCCATCTCGTATGGAGCCTCATTCAGTCCTCTCCGTTTTGTCTGACAAATCCCTCCATTGTTCCTCTGATGATGCTTTTCTTTCGTGGGAACCCTGGCTTGTCTTGTTGATTAGATCCCCTTTGTCTTCCTCCCCTGCAGTGGGCTCGTCTGGAGAATGAGAAATCTCAAACTGTAGTGGTGGCTTAATGCCTCACAATACTTTGTTTATGAATCGGCGGTTCAAACTTGTACGGTGATGGCTGTACCAAAGTTGAGATGCGGGGTGGGAGCTACATCCCACTTGGGTTTTATTAATGAGTTTATGCATGTATGGCTCTAGGAAAAAAATAAAACAAGGGGTGGAGTGGCACTTGGATATTCTTCACCTTTTGTTTGTTACAGTGGAACAAAACTTTTTGGAGAATGTTGCCCATCTTTCACAATTGTTATGTAAGACAGAACACATGTTGTTCTCTTTTTTATGCATTCTAACTCAGCATAAGTCAGCGAACAATGGAGCCAATGGTAGTT
>NC_084634.1:22868478-22883478 GCF_033978795.1 Nerophis ophidion
AGGTTGGGTCGCGGGGGCAGCAGCCTAAGCCTGGTACATAGATGATACAGCAGAGGATTGAAGAATGTCATGTGGTCAGATGAAACCAAAATAAAACTTTTTGGTATAAACTCGTCGTGTTTGGAGGAAGAAGAATACTGAGTTTCATCCCAAGAACACCACACTTACTGTGAAGCATGGGGGTGGAAACATCATGCTTTGGGGCTGTTTTTCTGCTAAGGGGACAGGACGACTGATCCGTGTTAAGGAAAGAATGAATGGGGCCATGTTTCGTGAGATTTTGAGCCAAAACATCCTTCCATCAGTGAGAGCTTTGAATGGTTGACCAAATACTTATTTTCCACCATAATTTACAAATAAATTTTTTTAAATTCCTACAATGTGAATTCCTGGATTTTTTTTTTCACATTCTGTCTCTCACAGTTAAAGTGTACCTATGATGAAAATTACAGACCTCTGTCATCATTGTAAGTGGGAGAACTTGCACAATCGGTGGCTGACTAAATACTTTTTTGCCCCACTGTATATTAATTTAATTTTTTTCCTAAACATTTTATACATATAATTTGTGGATATATATATATATATATATATATATATATATATATATATATATATATATCCATCCATACCGCTTATTCCCTTTTGGGGTCGCGGGGGGCGCTGGCGCCTAACTCAGCTACAATTGGGCGGAAGGCGGGGTACACCCTGGACAAGTCGCCACCTCATCGCAGGGCCAACACAGATAGAGTGCATGTCTTTGGAAGTGGGAGGAAGCCGGACTACCCGCAGGGAACCCACGCATTCACGGGGAGAACTTGCAAACTTCACACAGAAAGATCCCGAGCCTGGATTTGAACCCAGGACTGCAGGAACTTCTTATTGTGAGGCAGACGCACTAACCCCTCTTCCACCGTGAAGCCCAATAAATAAATATATATATATATATATATATATATATATATATATATATATATATATATATATATATATATATATATATATATATATGTATGTATGTATATATATGTATATGTATGTATATGTATGTATGTATATATATGTATATGTATGTATATGTATGTATGTATATATATGTATATGTATATATATATATATGTATATATATATATATATATATATATATATATATATATATATATATATATATATATATATCACCATGTTGAACTCTTAACTTATAATAATAATAATTCACCCCTATAGAATACCATGCCCTAATACCCTACTGTGCAATACTACCCTTCGAGTGCAATACGTCCGACACTGATTGTTATTTATTACTTCGGTACTCTTGTCTTGTTCTGCTTATTGTACAGTATTTTGGATTTCTATAGTGTTTTGTATATTGTACAGGATTGTTTATTATTTTTATTGGATAGTAGTCTGTTTATTTCAATTATTAGTTTTTTCCTTAATTACCTCGTGTGTTATTTATTTCACCCCATATTTGTTCCCACTACCGCACCTTAAATTGGAGTCTTTAATCTCGTTATATGCAAATATAATGACATTAAAGTCCATTCTATTCTATTCTATTCTATTCTATTCTATTCTATTCTATAATCTGTATATACATATATATTTATACATATGTACATAATTGTATGTGTTTATATGTATAGATGTACAGTTTATGTATATATGTAATATGTATGTAAATATATATATGTATGAATATATATGTGTGTGAGATATATTTATAGGTATGTGTGTTCATATACACACACATACATGTGTGTGTATTTATATGTGTGTATATATATATATATATATTTTTATATATATATATACACACACACACATATATGTATATGTATGTATATATGTACCTATGTATGTATGGTTATATGTGTGTGCGTGTGCATGTGTGTGTATATTGTGTGTACATTATTTATTAATGACAATGCAAATCTTTCCTGCAATGTGTCTTCCAATCAGGTACAGGGAAGACAATGCTCATGGATCTTTTTTTCTCGGGGGTGTCAAGCAGTCGTAAAATGAGAGTCCACTTCAATGGCTTCATGTTGGACGTCCACAAAAGTTAGTACTCTTCTCCCCCAATGCCGCAACAACTCCGTCTTACGACTAAGTTAGCGGAAATGTCCTTACCCCGCCGGCGCTCCACATCCTATACTTATCTCTGCTACTAATTATGCGTACTGGTGAAATTACCGCCTTTATGCGGCAGCTTTGTCGGGTTTGGCCGTGCAGGTGTGCTTTAAGATGTGCGTGACATTTGTGTGCTTCTTAAAGGGATCCACCGGTGGAAACAAAGCCTGCCGAAACGAAAGCTGGGCGACATGTTCACCTACGACCCCATATCGCCGGTCGCCATGGAGATCTCCCGTGAAACTTGCCTCTTGTGTTTTGACGAGTTTCAGGTGAGTGACTGTGTTAGGCGAGTTAACAATGCAGCTTTAAAATAGTCTTTTGTCTTATTTGTTGTCTCCTTTTTTAAGAATCTTTTACTTCAATTGTGTTGTGATAGTTTTCAAAATAGCTTTTAAGAATATTTTTCGTGTCAACATGTCTTGCAATTTAAGTCTTTAGAACAAACACCAGTCCTAATTTCATTCAATTAATTCTTCCTCTTTGAATATGTTATATTATTACCATTTTTCAATGATTGCGGTTCATCAAATCAACACGTTTGAAAAGGAGTCAGAAGAAGCAGAGTTTATTTAATCTCACCCCTTCTACATGCCTCAGCAATAACTGATTGTTGTTTCACTTCCTGGGTTTAGATACTGTAGTTGTGTTAGTCATGTTAGAGCAGGGGAACCGAAAATGTTGAAAGAACCATTTATACAAGACCAAAAATACAAAAAAATAAATATGTCTGGAGCCGCAAAAAATTTAAAGCCTTATATAAGTGTTATAATGAAGGCAACACAAGTGTCTCTATTAGCTTTATTAGTCTACTATCAAATGCTGACGCAAATCTTTGTTGACAGAAATGTTGTATTTTAATTTTTATTCTACACATTTTTGCAACATTGGAAAACATTAGTAAAATGGTGGCTCCTCACAGGAAATTACTGGCTCAGAATGTTCAAAGGTATAGATTTGTGTGTCCAAGTTTAAGGAAACGGCAGGTTGTCTTCTTTTAATGGATTTATTACTACCTTTGCAAGCTTGGTAACGTTTGCTGTGGTCTGGAACAACATGGCACACAGAAATGCAGCCAATATACAGATAATGTGTCATGAGCCATGCAAAATGAATTAAATACACAGAAGACATAAGTAAAGGAAATTAAAATGAGCTCAAATATACTTACAAACGAGGCATAATGATGCAATATGTACATACAGATAGCCTAAATATCATGTAAGAATTGATTAGCTTGCAGTCATGGCTTTACCAAATTTGCCTGAGAAGCACTCCAGCAGATCAATAAAATCAACAAAGCTCACCTTTGTGCATTCAGGCACAGCGTAAAATATTTTGTGGACAAAATGAGAGAACGAAAGAATGGCATAAAACACGTCTTTTTGTGGCAGCGTCGGAGAAAGTTATACATGTAAACAAACTACGGTGAGTTCAAGGATCGCTGAAATTAGTAGGACAAAAGGGTGCCTGCCAAATACTCCCATTAGTGAAGCATGTTTAATACAAACAGCAGGATTTCTAACAATTCTGAAGGTTTGTGTCATGTTTGTTCTCCTACAGAAAATATTTTAAACAAAAAATGTATCTTTTTCTTCATCTTTTTACATTTTCACACATCTCTGAAAGAGGTCCAGGGAGCCACTAGGGTGGTGCTAAAAAGCCGTGCGGCTTTCGAGCCACGGTTTGCTAAAACAGTCAGTCTCCTCACTGACCTTTGTACTGACGAATGCGTTGACCTGATCACTGACCATACAACACGCACCTTTCACGTAACCATTCCCTGTTAAACTAAAAAGGCATGTGAAGTCAACATAAATTGGGTGAATATTCTGCGTGAAAACATGATTAATGCGGTCGTTTTTTCAGAACACATGAATTAACTTTATTTTTGACAACTCTAGTTGAAAGAATTAAAATGTGTAAAAAAAAAAAAAGTAATATAACATACACAGTAATTGGTGTAGATTTTGTGTATTTATAGTACAAAACCCAAAACCAGTGAAGTTGGCACGTGGTGTAAATCTTAAATAAAAACAGAAAACAATGATTTGCATATCCTTTTTCAACTGAATACACTGCAAAGACAAGATACTTAACGTACGAACTGGAAAACTTTATTTTTTGCAAATATTAGTTCATTTGGAATTTGATGCCTGCCACATGTTACAAAAAAATCTGGCACAAGTGTCAAAAAAAGACTGAGAAAGTTGAAGAATGCACATCAAACACTTATTTGGAACATCCCACAGGTGAACAGGCTAATTGGGCACAGGTGGGTGCCACGATTGGGTATAAAAGCAGCGTCCATGAAATGCTCAATCATTCACAAACAAGGATGGGGTGAGGGTCACCACTTTGTGAAGAAATGCATGAGCAAATTGTCCAAGAGTTTAACAACATTTCTCAACAAGGTATCACACGGAATTTAGTGATTTCACCATCTAAGGTTTGTAATATCATCAAAAGGTTCAGAGAATCTGGAAAAATCACTGCAACTAACATAGAATGCTCATGGCCTTGGATCCCTCAGGCGGTACTGCATCAAAAAGCGACATCAGTGTGTAAAGTATATCACCACATGGGCTCAGAAACACTTCAGAAAACCACTGTCAGTAACTACAGTTTGTCACTACAAGTTAAAACTCTACCATGCAAAGCGAAAGCCATTCATCAACAACACCCAGAAACGCCGCCGGCTTCGCTGGGCCCGATCTCATCTAAGATGTACTGATGCTAAGTGTAAAATTGTTCTGTGGTCTGACGAGTCCACATTTCAAATTTTTTTTGGAAACTTTGGACGTTGTAACCTCCGAAACAAAGAACCATCCGGGTTGTTATAGGGACAAAGTTCAAAAGCCAGCATGTGTGATGGTATGTGGGTGCATTAGTGCCCAAGGCATGGGTAACACACATCTGTGAAGGCACCATTAATCCTGAAAGGTACATACAGGTTTTGGAGCAACTTATGTTGCCATCCAAGCAACGTTATCATGGACGCCCCTGCTTATTTCAGCAAGACAATGCCAAGCCACGTGTTACAACCGCGTGGCTTCATAGTATAGGAGTGCTGGTACTAGACTGGCCTGCCTGGAGTCCAGACCTGTTTCCCATTGAAAATGTGTGGCGCATTACGAAGCGTAAAAATACCACAACGGAGACCCCGGACTTTTGAACAACAAAAACTGTACATCAAGCAAGAATGGGAAAGAATTCCACCTGAACAGCTTAAAAAATAGTTCCCAAACATTTACTGAGTGTTGTTAAAAGGAAATACCATGTAACACAGTGGTAAAAATGCCCCTGTGCAAACTTTTTTGCAATGTGTTGCTGCCATTAAATTGTAACTTAATGATTATCCATCCATCCAGCCATCCATTTTCTACCGCTTGTCCCTTTTTGGGGTGGCGGGGGTCGCTGGAGCCTATCTCAGCTGCATTCGGGCGGTAGGCGGGGTACACCCTGGACAGGTCGCCACCTCATCACATACTTATAATAATAATAATAATAATAATAATAATAATAATGGATTAGATTTATATTGCGCTTTTTCTATTGTTAGATACTCAAAGCGCTCACAAAGAAGTGGGAACCCATCATTCATTCACACCTGGTGGTGGTAAGCTATATCAGTAGCCACAGCTGCCCTGGGGTAGACTGATGGAAGCGTGGCTGCCATTTTGCGCCTATGGCCCCTCAGACCACCACCAATCATTCATTCATCATTCATTCACCAGTGTGAGCGGCACCGGGGGCAAGTGTGAAGTGTCCTGCCCAAGGACACAACGGCAGCGATTTGGATGTCAATAGGTGGTAAGCGAACCTGCAACCCTCAGGTTTCTGGCACGGCCGCTTTACCCACTACGCCATGCCGCCCCCTTAATGATTTGCAAAAAAATGAGTTTCTCAGTTCGAACATTAAATATTTTGTCTTTGCAGTTCATTCAATTGAATATAAGTTGAAAAGGATTTGCAAATCATTGTATTCTGTTTTTATTTTTGAATTACACAATGCGCCAACTTCACTGGTTTTGAGTTTTGTGCATACAAATTAAATGTATATATAATAGTCCATGCACAGTAACAGTTGTGTAAACATAGTATATAATAGTATATACACAGTAACTGTGGTGTAGATTTAGTATATAATAGTACATGCACACTTACTGTGTATATAATGCTGTATTTTCAGTAGCTGTTGTTTATATAATCGTACATACACAGTAACTGTGGTGTGCATAATAATACATAACCAGTGACTGGTTATATTAAGTACATAATAATATATACACAGTAACCGTTAGGGCTGCGAATCTTTGGGTGTCCCACGATTCGATTCAATATCGATTTTTGGGGTCACAAATCGATAACATGTCGATTTTTTTCGAATTTGATTCGATTCTCGATTCAAAAACGATATTTTTCCGATTCAAAACGATTCCGTATTCATTCAATACATAGGATTTCAGCGGGATCTACCCAAGTCTGTTAACATGCAAGTAGAGTAGTAGATTTAAAAAAAAAAAAAAAAAGCTTTTATAATTGTAAAGGACAATGTTTTATCAACCGATTGCAATAATGTAAATTTGTTTTAACTATTAAACGAACCAAAAATATGACTTATTTTATCTTTGTGAAAATATTGGACACAGTGTGTTGTCAAGCTTATAAGATGCGATGCAAGTGTAAGCCATTGTGACACTATTGTTCTTTTTTTTTTTTTTTTTATAAATGTTTAATGATAATGTCATTGAGGGATTTTTAATCACTGCTATGCTGAATCTATAACTATTATTGATACTGTTGTTGATAATATTCATTTTTGTTTCACTACTTTTGGTTTGTTCTGTGTCGTGTTTGTGTCTTCTCTCATTTGCTCTCCCATTTTGAAAATTCCTAGCGCCAAGACTGATGGAGTATTGGTGCGTGCAAAACAGCAGCAGGCGGCTGTGGCCTAACCTGACTCTCGCCAGATCTTTGTAGTTCGCTGAGCTCTCAATAGGAGTTGTATTTCAGAAGGCGGGGCCTTGGGAAAAAAATCATTGTATGTGATAGGATAAACCACTTGTCCGTTATCTAGAAACCTCGTTTCCATATGAGTTGGGAAATTGTGTTAGATGTAAATATAAACGGAATACAATGATTTGCAAATCATTTTCAACTCATAGTCAGTTGAATATGCTATAAAGACAACATATTTGATGTTATTTTGCAAATAATCATTAACTTTAGAATTTAATGCCAGAAACACGTGACAAAGAAGTTGGGAAAGTTGGCAATAAATACTGATAAAGTTGAGGAATGCTTATCAAACACTTATTTGGAACATCCCACAGGTGTGCAGGCTAACTGGGGACAGGTTGGTGCCATGATTGGGTATAAAAGCAGCTTTCATGAAATGTTAAATAATTCACAAACAAGGATGGGGTGAGGGTAACCAATTTGTAAGCAAATTGTCGAACAGTTTTAGAACAACATTTTGTCAACGAGCTATTGCAAGGAATTTAGGGATTTCACCATCTACGGTCCATAAAATCATCAAAAGATTCAGAGAATCTGGAGAAATCACTGCACGTAAGCGATGATATGACGGACCTGTGATCCCTCAGGTGGTACTGCATCAAAAACTGACATCAATCTCTAAAAGATATCACCACATGGGCTCAGGAACACTTCATAGAACCACTGTCAGTAACTATAGTTGGTTGCTACATCTGTAAGTGCAAGTTAAAACTCTGCTATGCAAAGCAAAACCCATTTATCAACAACACCAAGGAACGCCGCTGGCTTCGCTGGGTCCGAGCTCATCTAAGATGGACTGATGCAAAGTGGAAAAGTGTTCTGATTTCTGACGAGTCCACATTTCAAATTATATTTGGAAACTGTGGACGTGGTGTCCTCCGGAGCAAAGAGGAAAATAACCATCCGAATTGTTATTGGCGCAAAGTTCAAAAGCCAGCATCTGTGATGGTATGGGGGTGTATTAGTGTCCAAAGCATGGGTAACTTGCACATCTGTGAAGGCACCATTAATGCTGAATGGTCCATACAGGTTTTGGAGCAACATATGTTGTCATCCAAGCAACATTATCATGGACGCCCCTGCTTATTTCAGCAAGACAATGCCAAGCCATGTGTTACAACAGTGTGGTTTCGTGGTAAAATAGTGCGGGTACTTTCCTGGCCCGCCTGCAGTCCAGACCTGTCTCCCATCGAAAATGTGTGGCACATTATGAAGCGTAAACTACGACAGTGGAGACCCCGGACTGTTGAACGACTGAAGTGCTACATAAAACAGGAATGAGAAACAATTCCACTTTCAAAGCTTCAACAATTAGTTTCCTCAGTTCCCAAACGTTTATTGAGTGTTGTTAAAAGAAAAGGTGATGTATCACAGTGGTGAACATGCCCTTTCCCAACTACTTTGGCACATGTTGCAACCATGAAATTCTAAGTTAATTATTATTTACAAAAAAAATAAAGTTTATGAGTTTGAACATCAAATATCTTGTCTTTGTAGTGCATTCAACTGAATATGGGTTGAAAAGGATTTGCAAATCCTTGTATTCCGTTTATATTTACATTTAACACAATTTCCAAACTCATATGGAAACGGGGTTTGTTGAATGGCGTGCTACTTCAACCACTCACATCAAAAGCAACCCGAGACGCTGATTAGAGCGACAATGAGAAATCCAAAACAGAACAGCCGACATATTGGATAACGACTGAGCGAAAATTTACAGAACTTTTACTGAAACAACTCAGCTATGTCGATAGATGATCGATGTCACAAAACAGATGCAATAGCAGAATCAATGTCAGCACACGACTCCTCGCTGCGTGCCGTCATTGTTTTTTGAATTAAACAGTCGCTTCGGCGCTACGTCACATCTGTTTTCCCGCTCGGCGATCCTGATTGGTTCATTATTTTTTGCTATCTTGAAGGAGTTTGCATTGCCCTCGAGTCCTGATCCATGTGTGGAGCCCAGCGAACTACAAGGATCTGGCGAGAGTCAGGTTAGCTGCAGCCTGCAGGCCGGTTTTAATACTAATCGGATATCATGCACATCATTTATTGTTGTCAAAGTCAAGGTGCGAGCCTTGACTCTGACAACAAAAATCTACAAATGTACAAAGAATTGCTATTGCGACATCCAGTGGACACATTTAGAACAGCCGTTTCTTTCGTTCAAAAATCTCAGGTTAATTTTTATACTTGGCAAACTCATCCCACGGGCCGGATAAAACCGTTTGGCGGGCCTGTTTCGGTCCTCGGGCTGTACATTTGACACCCCTGCTTTAAATTATGTTTATCCGTCCAGTTTGTAACTATCGTCCCTTTTGGGGTCGAAAGTGGTTTAAGTCTAAATATAACATTTCCTAGAGATTGCGCATGCACCTCCTGGTACCCCAGCACCTCCAAAACCCTCAAATCTAGACTCCAAACATCCCAGAACAAGCTACTCAGGTTACTTCTAGACCTCCACCCCAGATCACACCTCACTCCTACCCAATTCTCCAAAGTGGGCTGGCTCAGGGTGGAGGACAGAGTAAAACAACTTGCACTGAGCCTAGTTTATAAAATCCGCTACACCTCACTGATACTGAAGTACATGGCAAACTACTTCCTTAAAGTAAATGACTGCCATAACCACAACACCAGGGGGAGCTCCACAAACCACGTTAAGCCCAGATTCCGATATAACAAAAGCCTTAAAGGCCTATTGAAACCCTCTACTACCGACCACGCAGTCTGATAGTTTATATATCAATGATGAAATATTAACATTGCAACACATGCCAATTCAGCCTTTTTAGTTTACTAAATTGCAATTTTAAATTTCCCGCGAAATGTCGTGTTGAAAACGTCGCGGTATGATGACTCGTATTATGACTCGTATTATGACACGTGCGTTTGTAGCGGACATTATTTTCCAGCCCGATCCAAGCTATAAGTAGTCTGCTTTAATCGCATAATTAAATAGAATTCTCGACATCTGTGTTGCTGAACATTTTGCAATTTGTGCAATTAATAATAGAGAAGTCAAAGTAGAAAGATGGAGGTGGGAAGTTTTAGCCTTTAGCCACACAGACACACAGTGTTTCCTTGTTTAAAATTCCCGAAGGTGAAGCTTTACTATGGATCAGAGCGGTCAAGCGAACATAGATCCAGACTACATGTCAACCGGCAGTTTTCGGTGAGAACACACCCGTGGCCACACCCCTCCGACTTTAAGGTACTATTTAACTCACTAAAACACTAGCAGCATAATAGGCAGATAAGGGATTTCCCAGAATTATCCTAGTATATGTGTCTAAAAACATCTGAATCGGTCCCACTGCAATCGCCTTTTTTTTTTTTTCCTAGTCTTTCACTCTAAATTTCCTCATCCACGTATCTTTCATCCTCGCTCAAATTAATGGGGTAATTGTCGCTTTCTCGGTCCGAAAAGCTCTAGTTGCTGCTGGCTATGATTGTAAACAATGTGAGGATGTGAGGAGCCCTACAACCTGTGACGTCACGCGCACATCGTCTGCTACTGCTGGTAAAGGCATGGCTTTTTTATTAGCGACCAAAAGTTGCTAACTTTATCGTCAACGTTCTCTACTAAATCCTTTCAGCAAAAATATGGCAATATTGCGAAATGATCAAGTATGACACATAGAATGGACCTGCTATCCCCGTTTAAATAAGAAAATCTCATTTCAGTAGGTCTTTAACTCATTCTTCTTCTATGCCACATCAATCTGGAATGCACTCCCAACAAGTGTAAAAGAAAGTGCATCTCTAGCCTCCTTTAAAACCGCACTAAAAGAACACCTCCAGACAATTACAACCCTAAACTAACACCCTCCCCCCTCCTCATCCCACCTCCCCCGATTGTAAATAATCAAATCTAAATAATCAAATGTATACACTTGTTATTATGCTATCTGATCTCTCTATGTCCACTACTTGTTGTAAATATCCTACCAATTCAGTCCTGCACTGTTTCAATGTCCATTTCTCATATGATGCAATTGTTGATTACTGAAGTGCTGATATCAACCAAACCTACCCCCCCTCCACATTCCACCCCCTGATTGTAAATAATGTAAATAATTCAATGTATATACTCTGATGATTACCGTATTTTTCGGACTATAAGTCACAGTTTTTTTCATAGTTTGGCCGGGGGTGCGACCTATACTCAGGAGCGACTTATGTGTGAAATTATTAACACATTACCGTAAAATATCAAAGTGTATTTAGTTCATTCACGTAAGAGACTAGACGTATAAGATTTCATCAGATTTAGCGATTAGGAGTGACAGATTGTTTGGTAAACGTATAGCATGTTCTATATGTTATAGTTATTTGAATGACTCTTACCATAATATGTTACGTTATCATACCAGGCACCTTCTCAGTTGGTTATTTATGCGTCATATAACGTACACTTATTCAGTCTGTTGTTCACTATTCTTTATTTATTTTAAATTGCCTTTCAAATGTCTATTCTTGGTGTTGGGTTTTATCAAATGAATTTCCCCCAAAAATGTGACTTATACTCCAGTGCGTCTTATATATGTTTTTTTTTTCCTTCTTTATTATGCGCTTTCGGCAGGTGCGATTTATACTCCGGAGCAACTTATACAGTAACTTGTGTGATGACTGTATTATGCTGACAGTATATATTTGTACCATAGTACAAATATATATTTGTGCTATGGTACAAACATATTTGTACCATAGTATATATTTGTATTATATGTGTGATTAACGTGGACCCCGACTTAAACAAGTTGAAAAACTTATCCGGGTGTTACCATTTAGTGGTCAATGGTACGGAATGTGTACTGTACTGTCCAATGTAATAATAAAAGTTCCAATCAATCAATCAATTGCTTACTGGCTCCGACACAAGGTTTTTTTTAATTTGTTGCAGCTGCAGAAATCCTTGTTAGTTTGATCTTCGGAGCGAGGCTGTGGTCCATTCTATTTCGCTGCAGGATAAGTGAGCTTCTGTCTTTGCAATTACCTTCGCCAAAGCGCATCTGTTAGCAGCACAATGTGGCTCCTCTCTCTGATATCATGGCGGCTATAAAGCCAGGAGGTCAAAGGCCGCGGTAGGTGTGGCCGTGCGCTCTAATCGCCGCCCGTGCACGTGCGAGGATCAAGAGCGTCTCCTTTTCACGCCGGGGTCCGTCTTTCACGCTTCAAACCGGCGGCGCTGTTTGTGCTCGCTCATTGATTTTGTTTTTGTTTGCCCGTCGCCACGCCGTCGCTGTTGTCAACTGTTGAATGACAAGCGGACATGTGCGCGTTTTTTGTGATGCATAAACAAGAGGTTGCAAGGTTTGAGGTGGTGTTGAGAGGGAGAAGTGTGTGTGTGTGTGTGTGTGTGTGTGTGTGTGTGTGTGTGTGGTGATGGGGGGGATTGGATGTTCTATACCAATCAGCATCCTCCTCCACTCAGCCATGCAAATGAGACTGTGGGTATCAGTCTCACTCTCCTGCTTCTTTAAGTGAGTGGAGCTAGAAAGCGACTGGCGGCGGGTCAGATGGATCTTATCCTCTTAAATGCTAATGACATTTCTCCATTCTCTTCATTAGCGCCGTGCCATTATCAGTAATTTTTAGCCCCCACCCCCCAATCCTCCCTCTGTGTTTTTTTTCTTCCTCCTAATGAATACTCGCCATTGTGAGGTCCAAGTTAGGCAAAAAGCGGAGAAAAAGGAAGGACGGGCGTGTGAAGGAAATGATCGTGCGTCATAGGTTGTGTACGTGAAGAGGTGCAACATCAAAAGGGGTTTAATGTGGCACCCGTGTGGCGTCGCTGTAAATGCACAGCCGCTTGAGTAATTGGATGCTCATTTAAATATTGCTATTGGATGACGGCGATTGCGCCATTATTTTTTTTTTGTCTTCAACAAGTGCTACATCAGGCCCCTTCACTTTTTCTCTTTCGACCCATTCCTCCCTCCCTTATATGACTCATTCAGCAATAAATATTGCCCATCATACTATGCCCGTGTTGAGGGCACATGAATAAACAAATCCAGGTTGCATGAAAGGTCATTTCCTAAATGATTCTTTTGAAATGAAAATAAAATTCTGCAGTCGGAGGAAACGGGGGGTTCTCTTTCAGAGAGACACCCGAGCCTTGGCTTTTTGTTGATTCTCATTACAAGAGCACACAATCGCAGGCTAATTTGATGCCCCCAGGCACCTCTCCTTAGCGAAATCAAGGCTTTAACACACATGGTAATCAAGTATTGGCGAGGGCAGTGAGGCTAATATGCAAAAAGCAGGCGACTCTCCAGGTTATGAAAGGAGACATATGCTGTGGGTATGGCCGTTAGAAGTGCCTGTTTGAAGAGAGGAAAGCAGGGGACAAGGAAGGGGTGAGACTTTCATCCGAAACTTTCTTCATCCTCATGTTTGATTTGTCTTCTGTGTGTATGTCTGCAAGCTTTAAATCAGGGGTGTCAAACTCGTTTTTATTGAGGACCATATCAGCAGTTATGGATGCCCTCAGTAAGCCAATTATATCAGTCAATACAAAGTATATGAATGGTAATGTCAAATGACTATTTAAAAAAAAAATCAGATTAATCACACTTCAAATTTGGATTAATCAGGGTTTATTAGATAGATATATAGATAGTACTTTATTGATTGCTTCAGGAGAGTTCCCTCAGGAAAATTTAAATTCCAGCAGCAGTGTACAAAATTGAGATAGCATTTTTAAAGATTTAAAAAAGTAAATAATGGAGGTATTAATGGCAATAAAATAGAAAATATAACTAAGACTAAAAATAAGAGTAACAGTAAGAATAAAAATGTAACAGTAAAAATAAGAATACAACAAGAGAAACTAGGCAGTAGTGACCATGTTATGGGGACAAAAATGAAGAAAAACGGTAATACTGTCTATTTAGATGGATAGGATAGGATTGGTCTTTATTGTCATTGCACAAGTACAACGAAACTTGGTTTTCAGCACAAACTTGTTCAAGATTAGACAAACAAACAGTGTACAGGGTTACAGAACAAGAACGCTGATGGGTCGCCGTAAGGCGCCCCGTAAAAGATGTGAAAAAGGTAAACGCTGGGGAAGGATGAGTAAAAAAATACAATCCAGACTGGGCTCCTAAGGGGGCCCAGTCTGCAGTGGGAAAAAACCTCCATAGCAAAGCACATATACATATTACAACATGCATCTCGAGATATCTAGCAACAGAGGGAAGGTAGTTCAATGTCATGGTGGTAGGCCGCAGCTCTCAGGCGCTGACCATCCATTCATCACCCCTATGGGATTTGCGTCAAGGGCGTTGGTTTGGGGGGATGGGGTGTGTATGTGTGGCGTATATTTTTGTGGATGTGTGTGTGTGTGTGTGTGTGTGTGTGTGTGTGTGTGTGTGTGTGTGTGTGTGTGTAAGCCCGTAGTGTGTCTCTGTTCCGCGGCCTTGATGTATTGCAGTCGCTAGTCCAAAGTCAACAACAACAGGTGTGTGTCCATGAGAGACAAGAAGGGAGTTTGTTGTGTCTTCGCTGCGCTGTTCTTAGGGAGAGTCTCGAAGCCAGGGAAACAATCCAAGTTAGAATTATTTTTTTAATGTGAAAATAAAATTTGCTTTTCACTCTAAAATTGTCTATGACTGGTCCTCAAAACTGCGGGGTAGACAGTCCGATGTAATCCACAGTTCTTCCCGCATCCTCCAATCATTTGTGGACGCTTTGGGGTACTTTGAAGACTGCCAGCAACTTCCAATTTGTCGACAAACCAGAGCAACGCTTACTCCAATCAGCGGATTTCCTGTTTTCATAATTCCGAATAGGTGGATATCTTCACGTCCTCGACAGAAAAGGGTCGCCAAG
>NC_084634.1:22888478-22980978 GCF_033978795.1 Nerophis ophidion
TTTGATCAAAAACTCCCTAAAACAGCCCACTACCTATAATATAGGTTTTTTAAACATAAGATCATTGTCTCCTAAAACGTTGTTAGTTAATGATATTATCAGAGACAACAATCTTAACGTCATCGGTCTCAGCGAAACCTGGCTTAAACCAAACGACTTTTTTGCGCTAAATGAGGCATGTCCTCCTAACTTTACACATGCGCATATTGCCCGTCCACTCAAAAGGGGTGGGGGGGTTGCACTAATATACAACGAAAACTTTAACCTTAGTCCTAACATAAATAATAAATATAAATCGTTTGAGGTGCTTACTATGAGGTCTGTCACACCGCTGCCTCTACACCTGGCTGTTATCTACCGCCCCCCAGGGCCCTATTCGGACTTTATTAATGAATTCTCAGAGTTCCTTGCTGATCTAGTGACACACGCCGATAATATAATCATAATGGGGGACTTTAATATCCATATGAATACCCCATCGGACCCACCGTGCGTAGCGCTCCAGACTGTAATTGATAGCTGTGGTCTCACACAAATAATAAATGAACCCACGCATCGCAACGGTAATACGATAGACCTAGTGCTTGTCAGGGGCATCACCGTTTCCAAAGTTACGATACTCCCGTATACTAAAGTATTGTCTGATCATTACCTTATAAAATTCGAGGTTCAGACGCATGTTCGTCAAACTAATAATAATAATAACTGCTATAGCAGCCGCAACATTAATACAGCCACAACGACAACTCTTGCTGACCTACTGCCCTCGGTAATGGCACCATTCCCAAAGTATGTGGGCTCTATTGATAACCTCACTAACAACTTTAACGACGCCCTGCGCGAAACCATTGATAACATAGCACCGCTAAAGTTAAAAAAGGCTCCAAAAAAGCGCACCCCGTGGTTTACAGAAGAAACTAGAGCTCAGAAATTATTATGTAGAAAGCTGGAACGCAAATGGCGCACGACTAAACTTGAGGTGCACCATCAAGCATGGAGTGATGGTTTAATAACTTATAAACGCATGCTTACCTTAGCTAAAGCTAAATATTACTCAAATCTCATCCACCGTAATAAAAACGATCCTAAATTTTTGTTTAGTACGGTAGCATCGCTAACCCAACAAGGGACTCCTTCCAGTAGCTCAACCCACTCAGCTGATGACTTTATGCAATTCTTTAGTAAGAAAATTGAAGTCATTAGAAAGGAGATTAAAGACAATGCGTCCCAGCTACAACGGGGTTCTATTAACACTGACACGATTGTATATACGGCGGATACTACCCTCCAAAATACTTTCTCTCGTTTTGAGGAAATAACATTAGAGGAATTGTTACAACGTGTAAATGGAATAAAACAGACAACATGTTTACTTGACCCTCTTCCTGGGAAACTGATCAAGGAGCTCTTTGTATTATTAGGTCCATCAGTGCTAAATATTATAAACTTATCACTCTCCTCGGGCACTGTTCCCCTAGCATTCAAAAAAGCGGTTATTCATCCTCTTCTTAAAAGACCTAACCTCGATCTTGACCTCATGGTAAATTACCGACCGGTGTCTCACCTTCCCTTTATTTCAAAAATCCTCGAAAAAATTGTTGCGGAGCAGTTAAATGAACACTTAGCGTCTAACAATCTATGTGAAACCTTTCAATCCGGTTTCAGGGCAAATCACTCCACGGAGACAGCCCTCGCAAAAATGACTAATGATCTATTGCTAACGATGGATTCTGATGCGTCATCTATGTTGCTGCTCCTCGATCTTAGCGCTGCTTTCGATACCGTCGATCATAACATTTTATTAGAACGTATCAAAACACGAATTGGTATGTCAGACTTAGCCCTGTCTTGGTTTAACTCTTATCTTACTGATAGGATGCAGTGTGTCTCCCATAACAATGTGACCTCGGACTACGTTAAGGTAACGTGTGGAGTTCCCCAGGGTTCGGTCCTTGGCCCTGCACTCTTCAGCATCTACATGCTGCCGCTAGGTGACATCATACGCAAATACGGTATTAGCTTTCACTGTTATGCTGATGACACCCAACTCTACATGCCCCTAAAGCTGACCAACACGCCGGATTGTAGTCAGCTGGAGGCATGTCTTAATGAAATTAAACAATGGATGTCCGCTAACTTTTTGCAACTCAACGCCAAAAAAACGGAAATGCTGATTATCGGTCCTGCTAGACACCGAACTCTATTTAATAATACAACTCTAACATTTGACAACCAAACAATTAAACAAGGCGACACGGTAAAGAATCTGGGTGTTATCTTCGACCCAACTCTCTCCTTTGAGGCACATATTAAAAGCGTTACTAAAACGGCCTTCTTTCATCTCCGTAATATCGCTAAAATTCGCTCAATTCTGTCCACTAAAGACGCTGAGATCATTATCCATGCGTTTGTTACGTCTCGCCTCGACTACTGTAACGTATTATTTTCGGGTCTCCCCATGTCTAGCATTAAAAGATTACAGTTGGTACAAAATGCGGCTGCTAGACTTTTGACAAGAACAAGAAAGTTTGATCACATTACGCCTGTACTGGCTCACCTGCACTGGCTTCCTGTGCACTTAAGATGTGACTTTAAGGTTTTACTACTTACGTATAAAATACTACACGGTCTAGCTCCATCTTATCTTGCCGATTGTATTGTACCATATGTCCCGGCAAGAAATCTGCGTTCAAAGGACTCCGGCTTATTAGTGATTCCCAAAGCCCAAAAAAAGTCTGCGGGCTATAGAGCATTTTCCGTTCGGGCTCCAGTACTCTGGAATGCCCTCCCGGTAACAGTTCGCGATGCCACCTCAGTAGAAGCATTTAAGTCTCACCTTAAAACTCATTTGTATACTCTAGCCTTTAAATAGACTCCCTTTTTAGACCAGTTGATCTGCCGTTTCTTTTCTTTTTCTTCTATGTCCCACTCTCCCGTGTGGAGGGGGTCCGGTCCGATCCGGTGGCCATGTACTGCTCGCCTGTGTATCGGCTGGGGACATCTCTGCGCTGCTGATCCGCCTACGCTTGGGATGGTTTCCTGCTGGCTCCGCTGTGAACGGGACTCTCGCTGCTGTGTTGGATCCGCTTTGGACTGGACTCTCGCGACTGTGTTGTATCCATTGTGGATTGAACTTTCAGTATCATGTTAGATCCGCTCGACATCCATTGCTTTCCTCCTCTCTAAGGTTCTCATAGTCATCATTGTCACCGACGTCCCACTGGGTCATTATTGTCACCAATGTCCCACTGGGTGTGAGTTTTCCTACCGAGGATGTCGTGGTGGTTTGTGCAGCCCTTTGAGACACTAGTGATTTAGGGCTATATAAGTAAACATTGATTGATTGATATATATATATATATATATATATATATATATATATAGATGCTGCTTTGATTGTTGCACATTATTGCCCTTCATGTTTGTGCCGTAGAGGTGAAAAATAGAGATGTGAGGATTAAGAGAGAAAGTGAGAGCTCTGCATTGCTGATTGAAAGGTCAGAGCACTTCGCGTAATAGCCAGCGGCTCGCAGGCGGCCTTGTTTCAGGGTCGTCATCAACCTTTGCGTACTGCGGAAAGGATGCGAATGAAAAAGGCAACAGATAATTAAATGGTGTTTTGTGGTGAAGTAGTGTTGAGTTGAGTTTGAGTTTATTTCGAAAATGCAAGCATACATCATGATACACCACAATTTCCAGTTTCTCTTTTCAATATGTTCAAAAAGGAGTAGGGAGAAGCAGAGCTTATTTAATCCTACCCCTTTTCTTTTACATAACAGTTGCTAAAACTTTTGTTCACTTCTTGTTCTCAATTTATTCACAATATATTCCATAAGTAATCACAATAAAAATAGTTAAATAAACAGTACTCGGTGGAGTAAGTTATATTTCATATGGTACAATGAGGAAGATTATATAGACCAGAGGTCTCAGACACGCGGGCCGCCATTGGCCCGCGACACCTTATTTTGCGGCCCCCACCTAATATGAAAGTTTAATGTTAGTGCGGCCCGCGAGTTTGATATGAATGGCGCTTGACAGCGTTGTGTTACTTGGGTTCAAAATGGCTCTTTCAACGTTCTGGGTTGCCTACCCCTGCGTTAGTGGAAAATCGGCAAGTGAGTGAAAGCGACAGAGACATGCCATGGAGACGAGGGTTTTCTTACGTACCCGGCTGCAGTCACACTGCGACACCTGTCCGTCATTAATAACAGTCCCCGATAACCTGGACCAAATCAAAACATTTTTTTTTTTTTTTTTATTGTTTAATTTGCATTGCCTCACACGATGAACACTACATGTATTATATGACGCCGGATAACACTCCGGAAGCCGTCACTTTTTTGCGCTCGCTATCCCGGTACTTTCCCGGCTATTATCCGCCGACCGCCGTGTTGCTGTAGAGAGGAAAAGCGGAACGACAAACATTGTGGAAATAACATTATTCTCCATGCGTCGGTTAAATACAAATATATTCCACAACCCCAAACATCTCTTTTTCAAAGCCTTGCAGTAAAGAGAAAGGTTCGTGATGAACAAAGACAATTCCAGGAAAAGTGGGAGATACAATATTTCTCACAGGGGCACCCCGACGTGCCTTTTTTGCATAGAGAAAGTTGCGGTGCATAAGGGATACAATTTGAAATTTCATTATACAACTAGACATGCTGAGGAGTATGCAAAAATATTTTTAGGAAATCTTTTCATGCTGCCCAGCTTCACCCAGACTCTGCATCCAGTGGCCCCCAGGTAAATTGAGTTTGAGATCCCTGATCTAGACAATTCACGGATGGATGAAATTAATTCAGAATGTTTATCATGGTTTTTCTTCTTTGTACTTTGTAAACGCTTTAAGCTGGAAGAGAGTCTTGAAGTGGATCATATTAGTACATTGTTTGATTGCTTTATTTAATCCATTCCATAATTTAATTCCACTATTCCATATACTGAATGTCTTAAGTGTTGTACATGCATACAAATGTTTTAAATTACAAGATTATATTCCTCCTCTTTTGTTGAGAAGAATTGTTGTATATTCTTGGGTAGCAGGTTATGGTTTGCTTTGTGTATAATTAGTCAATAGAGATTGAATATTTTTGGTCCTAGTATTGATCCCTGAGGTACACCACATGATATATTTAGCGTTGTAGATGTGTTTTCGCCTAGCTTCACGTATTGATTCCTGTTCATTAAATACTTCTTATCCAGTTTAAGACTAACCCTCTGATGCCATATCGTTCTAGTTTTTTGGTTAAAATATTGTGATTAATTGTGTCAAATGCTTTAGTTGGATCCATTAACACTGCTGTCGCACATTTTTTACTATCTGTTGCATTGTTAATTTCTTCTGTAATTTCAATTAAAGTAATCGAAGTTGAAACATTAACTCTGTATCCATATCAGTTATTTTCGAGTATTCTATTTTTGTTTGTGAAACTCTCTAATCTGTTATTGAACAGTTTTTCAATGATTTTAGAAAATTGTGGAAGTAAAAAAAACGGTTTATAATTTGTAAATTGGTGTTTGTCTCCAGTCTTATAAATTGGTGCAACTTTAGCTATTTTAATTTTGTTTGGAAATGTACCTCTTCCCATATCAATGTACCTGTTCCCATATCAATTCCGTTACAATCCTTTGAAGTCTTAGATTTGCATTTTTTCACGATTGTATCTATTCCCTCCTGTGTCACATTATTGAGGAACATGCAGTTGGGATTTTGCTCTATGGTATCATTATAGTTCTCAATTGAAACTGGGTCTGGAATCCTTTTTTTCCAATTTTGGTCCAATATTTACAAAGTAATTATTGAAACTTTCAACTACTTCCTTTATGTTGTCATTATTTTTGTTTCCGTCTAAGACGTATTGGGGGTAATCCCTCTTAGTGCCATTTTTAATAATGCTACAAAGGATGACCCATTTTGCTCTCATATTATTTTTGTTCCTGTCCAATAAATCACTGTAATATTATTTTCTACATGATCATAGTATGTTTGTTAACTTGGTTTTATACTTTTTGTACTTATTTTCTGCCTCTGTAGTTCTTTGTGCTGTAAATTTTCTATATAGTGTATTCTTCTTATTACAAGCATTTTTTAATCTTTTTGTCATCCATGGTTGATTATTCTTTCTCTGCTTTCCACTGAGTTGTTTCCGTGGACAATGTTTTTCATAAAGTATTATGAACTTGTTTAAGAAATGTTCAAATGCTTCATCAACACCTTTTTCATTCTACACATTGTCCCAATGTTGCTTTTCTAGCTCAATTTTGAAAGCAATCATCCTCTTCTCTGTGCAAAGTCTTCGAAATGTCCTTTTGTCTTCCATGTTCTTCTTGTAGTTTCCATCATATGTTGTGAAAACTGTCAGATTATCACTAACCTCGGTTATAATTAGACCACTTGTAGTGTTATTATCAAAATCATTGGTAAAAAATATTATCAATAAGCGTGGCACATTGTCCTGTGATTCTGCTTGGCTTTGTGATTTTAGGATTTAAACTGATGCTGTACATTGTATCAATGAAGTCATTAATTGACTTTTGCTCGTTAGGTTTCAATAAATCAATATTAAAGTCTCCGCATAAGAAAATTAGTTTTTTACCATTGTCCATGTAAGTTGCCTTGATCCATTCTTCAAATGTTTCTATACTTATACAACTGATGAATATGTTTTTGCCATTTTCCAGACATATTTCAATGGTTATACATTTTAAGATATTATCTATAGCAAATGACATGTTTTTTTAACCACTTTGTAGTTAATTTTCTTCATCCCATACACAGCTACTCCTCCTCCATTTTTGTTGGTTCTGTTGATGTAGTTTAGTTCATATCCTTCCAGATCAAAATATATTCCTTTTTTTATCATCAATCCATGTTTCTGTGACAGCGATCACTTTGAAGGGTTTGTTGATGTGTTTCAAAAAGTTCTTAATGTTGTTGTAATTTGCATACAAGCTTCTGCTTTTAAAATTAATAATTGACTATTTGTTATCACATTTAATGTTGCTATTATATTGATCATCTGTATAAGAATAATTATTACTGATGTGGGACAAAACATTTGTAACTGGGTATCATTTTCCACATCTTGGTTTTTGTGATCTTTGTTGCAGAAGTTTTTTAGTTTCATATTTTATTGTTCAACAATCTTTGATCTTGTTTCAATAATTTTTTATCAGTGTAGGTGGATGCACTCTCGAATCTAGGTCTTCTTGTTTAGTCGTCCCTTGGAACATAGAAGTGTTGATGTTGAATTTAGGTGTTGGTTTTCTGTCAGAGTCCATTATAGATAAGCCTTAGATTTGAATTTTTAGTGTGGCATTTATGACACACACACACTCACACACACACACACACACACACACACACACACACACACACACACACACACACACACACACACACACACACACACACACACACAAAAAAAAAAATACTGTAGGTTTCTTTCATGATACTTTTTGCAGGCTTCTTGTTTGCCAGCATGCGGTCCCTACTACAACTTTCATAACTACTTGCAGCCATTTCAAGTGCATGTGCAGCTTTACTGTAAGTGTGTGTGGCCGTGACCACTCAAAAGGAGTGAATGATCACACCTGAAAGTGTTGATAGCTTGGTTTGAATCTATTCATCCTGCACAAATGCAGAACATACGAAAAGGAGCATTACATCCTGTCATTAACTCATGATGTCCTCTTCTTTTCTTTTTTTTTTGCTCTCTTTACACTAGGTGACCGATATCGCAGATGCCGTTATCCTAAAGCAGCTTTTTGAAGCGTTATTTCGGACCGGAGTGGTGGTCGTGGCGACCTCCAACAGACCCCCTGATGGTGAGTATCTGCACCATCATATTTATAAAGTTCAAGGCCTACTGAAACCCACTACTACCGACCACGCAGTCTGATAGTTTATATATCAATGATGAAATCTTAACATTGCAACACATGCCAATACGGCCGGTTTAGTTTACTAAACTACAATTTTAAATTTCCCGCGGAGTTCCATGTTGAAAGCGTCGGATGATGACGCGTGCGCATGACATCTCAGGTTGTAGCAGACATATTAGCCCAGCACCACTTACGGCTAAAAGTCGTCTCTTTTCATCGCATAATTACACAGTAATTTGGACATCTGTGTTGCTGAATCTTTTGCAATTTGTTCAATTAATAATGGAGACTATAAATAAGAATGCTGTTGGTGGAAAGCGGTGGATTGCAGCTGTCTTTAGCACCGAGACACAGCCGGTGTTTCTTTGTTGTGAAGCTTTAACACAGAGCGATCAAGCGAACATGTTTCTCTACGTCAACCAGCAAGTTTTTGGATGGAAAACTTGTGGTATTAAGTCAGCTCTTACCGGAGACTTCAGTGGATTATGGGACGTCCCCCTGTAGCTGTCAAAAAAGGCATCTGTGATCTTGGCTCCTCCATTGGCTTCTCTCTAAGACACTGGGGTTCACCGCAGCCATCCGACTTTCAGATATGACTTAAGAATCTCACTAAAACACTATTAAAACAATAAGCAGATAAGGGATTTTCCAGAATTATCCTAGTAAATGTGTCTAATTACATCTGAAATGTTACCACTGCTGCCGCCCGAAAACGTCGCTTTTTTTTAATTTATTGCCTCACTCTAACGTTCCTCATCCACAAATCTTTCATCCTCGCTCAAATTAATGAGAAAATTGTCGCTTTTTCGGTCTGAATAGCTTTTGCTGCTGGAGGCTCACATTATATACAATGTGATGATGTGAAGAGCCCTACAACCCGTGACGTCACGCGCACATTGTCTGCTACTTCCGGTAAAGGCAAGGCTTTTTTATTAACGACCGAAAGTTGCGAACTTTATCGTCGATGTTTTCTACTAAATCCTTTCAGCAAAAAAATATGGCAATATCGCGAAATGATCAAGTATGACACATAGAATGGACCTGCTATCCCTGTTTAAATAAGAACATCTCATTTCAGTAGGCCTTTAACTTAAAGTCCCAATGACTGTGGTGAAATCTGTACTCTGCATTTGACCCATCCTCATGTTCACCCCCTGGGAGGTGATGGGAGCAGTGAGCAGCAGCGTGCGCCACGCTCGGAAATCACTTGGTGATTTAGTTGAACCCTTTACAGCAGGTGGTGTCAAACGTACGTATCAGACCCGCGAACAGGCCTAAGCCGGCCCGCAAAATAGGTTTGCTTAGTATAAAAATGAACTGCAATTTTTTATTTTGATGCCCCTAAAAGAGTGGCAGCACATCACAGTAGCTCCTTTGATTTTCTTCATTTTACTTGATTTTTGGTATTATTCTCAACTTTTCTTGCTTTTTTTTGTCACGTATCTTATTTTTAGCACGATTTCCCCTGTGGATCAATAAAGTTTGTCTAAGTCTTTGTCTAATGAAAGAAACTACTGTTGTAAATGTGTCCACTGGATGTCGCAATAGCAATTCAAGTTTAACCCACGTCACACATGACAGTGTTTAATGATGAGGTGTCAGCTGGATTTAAGCGCCCTCTGGATTGGCTCCCGCTTCTCCAGCTGTGGCTTGCGGCAGACAAATGCTGTAGCGGCACACAATACCTTCTTTTACTGTAAAGTATCCACTCAACAGATAAAATAACAAAACGGCTTACCATGAATTGATTAATGTGGACCCCAACTTAAAAAAGTTGAAAAACTTATTCGGGTGTTACCATTTAGTGGTCAATTGTACAGAATATCTACTGTACTGCGTAATCTAATAAAAAAAAGTTTCTATCAATCAATCAATTAACGGCAAGATGCAAAGACTTAAATCAACATGACCATCATCTGTGGAGTAGGACACCGGATGAAAATTAGCTATTGTGCTAACTCTGGCATATTTACATTGTTGCTCTATGTTGATGAATATGCATTGTCCTAATTCAAATGAAAAAAAAATTGGAAAAAAAAAGTAGATGGAATTCCGTGCAGCGCTCACAATTTATTTTACAGCTCAATGCGCACCCAGAACTCCATTGTAAAATGTTTGTTTCTACATTGGCTATCATTTATAACTGACAGAAGGAATGATGTCATTTAGGACATATTTTTTTCAAATGACTTCACGAGCATTTGCACTGTAGGCCTTGACTTTGTTGATTATTTTGGGTCTCTCTGTTTATTTGAACTATGTGGTAGTTATCATTAATAACTGTTGGGAGGAACAATAAAATTAGCTTTTTATTTTTAAATGATTGCGTGCTGTAGGCTTTTTCTTTGTGGATAATGTTGTGTCCTTCTATCCATTTCTATTATGCAATGTTTTAGTTACCATTAATAACTGGTGGGAGGAACAATCACATACCATTTTTTCGGACTTTAAGTCGCAGTTTTTTTCATAGTTTGGCCGGGGGTGCGACTTATACTCAGGAGCGACTTATGTGTGAAATTATTGACACAATGCCGTAAAATATCAAATAATATTATTTAGCTCATTCACGTAAGAGACTAGACGTATAAGATTTCATGGGATTTATCAATTAGGAGTGACAGATTGTTTGGTAGACGTATAGCATGTTCTATATGTTATAGTTATTTGAATGACTCTTAGCATAATATGTTACGTTAACATACCAGGCACCTTCTCAGTTGGTTATTTATGCGTCATATAATGTACACTTATTCAGCCTGTTGTTCACTATTCTTTATTTTAAATTGCCTTTCAATTGTGTATTTTTGGTGTTGTGTTTTATCAAGTATATTTCCCCCAAAAATGCGACTTATACTCCAGTGCGACTTATATATGTTCTTTTCCTTCTTTATTATGCATTTTCGGCCGGTGCGACTTATACTCTGAAAAATACGGTACTTTTTTTTTGTTTTTTTTATGAGTGTGTGAGCAGGCGTGCTGTAGGCTTTCACTTTGTAGAGTATTTTGAGTCTTACTATTTATTTTTATTTTACAATGGTATGGGAGGGGTGCTTGTGCTGTCCCTGGAAAAAAATGTAAGTTTTGATCTGCTGACGACTTAACAGTTGTGTCTAACTAATCAAATCTCCACTTTTAGGATTCATTTCACAAGTTTGAGTTGGTGAGCTTTTACTATGCATGGGGATGCATAGTAAAAGCCTGGTGCTTTTACTATGCATTCTAAACCGCATACTCCAAAAAAAATTTTTTCTTGGGGGACTGTTGCTGTCTAAAAGCATTGAGTGGAGGCAAAAGAGCACATTAGCTGAATGGTTGTCATATAGACAAAGACTCGCATCTCTGATATTTACAAGCTATTAACAACAAAGCGTCCAAACGGTGCAAACTTAATAGAGAGCCTACTTGGTATTAATTGCACGGTTAATGGAATACTGACGGCCGACAGAGAAAACTGGACATGAAAGGCATACATTTGCTGTCTTTATTGATGTGGAGATGCCACAATAAAAAGGCCCACTGTGTTTGGTGTTAGGTTCCAGTAAGAGCACATAAAGAAGATTTTTCCGTTTTTGTTTTTATATACTAATGGAGACTCATACAAGTAAGAATGGCTGGAGGTTTAAATGGTGTCTTTGGTGTGGAAAACCCATCAGTGCACTGCCTCTCATTGGCCATTTGCATTAAAGGTCTCAAGCTGCTTTTTTGATTGAGGTTGGAAGTGGTTTGTTTTATTCACGGGGATTGTGCTGGTGTAACCTTTTAAACGTTCCATTGCTTGGCTAGCAGTCATCCTGTGAAGGGGTGTCAAACCCAATCACACAGAGGAACAACATTCAAAGCACACTGTATAGAAACAGGATGTACAGTCAAGGTAAACTTTTGACCAAAACATAATGTCATGGCTATCTTGAGTTTCCAATCATTTCTACAACTAGTAAATGGAGCACATACTTGTTGGTCAGAAAAGCATTCGTGAAGTTTGGTACGTTTATGAATTTATTATGGGTCTACTGAAAATGTGACCAAATCTTCTGGGTCAAAAGTATACATACAGCAATGCTGATATTTGGTTTCATGTCCCTTGGCAAGTTTCTGGTGGAATTTTTGACCACTGCTCTTGACAAAATTGGTGCAGTTCAGCTAAACGTGTTGGTTTTCTGACATGGACTTGTTTCTTTAGCATTGTCCACACCTTTAAGTCAGGACTTTGGGAAGGCCATTTTAAAACTTTCATTCTAGCCTGATTTAGCCATTCCTTTACCACTTTTGACGCGTGCTTGGGGTAATTGTCCTGTTGGAACACCCAACTGCGCCCAAGACCTAACCTGATGATTTAAGTTGTCCTGAAGAATTTGGAGGTAATCCTCCTTTTTAATTGTCCCATTTACTCTCTGTAAAGCACCAGTTCCATTGGCAGCAAAACAGGCCCAGAGCATTATACTACCACCACCACCTAGCTTGACGGTAGGATTGATGTTCCTGGGATTAAAAGCCTCACATTTTATCCTCCCAACACATTGCTGGGTATTGTGGCCAAACAGCTACATTTTTGTTTCATCTGACATCACATGGACAAAGATAAGACCTTCTGGAAGAAAGTTCAGCCGATTTGGTCACATTTTCAGTAGATCCATAATAAATTCATAAAAGAACAAAACTTCATGAATGTTTTTTGTAACAAACAAGTATGTGCTCCTATCAATCTACGACAAAAAAATAAGAGTTGTAGAAACTATTGGAAACTCAAGACAGCCATGACATTATGTTCTTTACAAGTGTATATAAACTTTTGACCACAACTGTATGTACCACATGTGCATGAGTTTTTTAAATTACTCTATCCATGTCCATGTATTTTTTTAACACTGGTGTAGAAGAGAATGTGAAGTAAATTATATTTATGTAGTGCATTTTCTGCAGTGACTCAAAGCGCTTTCAATTGACAAACCCGTTATCTACATTTAAGCTACATTTCTTGCCCAAGGACACAATGACAGTGACTTGGATGGCGGAAGCTGAATTCAAACTAGTAACCCTCAAGTTTCTGGTTAGCTGCTGTATCATCTGAGCTACACCACCCTAAGTGATATAAAAAAAATATCTGTCTTAATATTTGTCCCTTTTTGCTTGTTGGCCTCTATTTTCCGACAGTCTTGAGAGTCCATAAATTACCTCCTAATTTTAACTACACAGGAGACACTCTGGGGGCCTTGTACACACACATTGATGGCCTATATGTATATTTATTATTTATTTTTACATTTATTTATTAAATTTTTATTATTTTTAAAATGTAATTATTTATTTGTGTGTGGCGTTGCGCGGGTTTGGCTTCCTTTTGGGTGGGGTCCGTGCCCGTGTGGACCAACCTTGCGCTGTGGGGTCTGTGTTGGTGACTTGACGTGGTGGCGGCGTGGCCCCCTTATCTGGTTGAGCTGCTGTGTCTCTGTTGTTTGGGCGGTAGTGTGTTTGTACGGGTTTGGATTGGAGGAGTGGGGTCTTTTGGTGGGGGAGGTGTTAATGTCTGTTGTTTGCATGTTGGCGTTTGGGCTGACTGGCGGGCTGGTGCTGGCTGGTCTCCGTGATCCTGTTGGCGAGTGGTTGCCGGTCGCAGTTTTTTCGATCGCTTTGATTTGATCGAGTGGTGCTGGCTGTCTGGGGGTATTGCAGCTGCTGTTTCTGCTGCCGTTTTTTTTTGGGGTGTGTGCGCCCGTGGCTGCTGGGTCTGGTGCAGGGTGGGTGGCTGATTTTGTGACTGGTGGCAGTGCGTGCACGTGGTTGTTGTCGGGGCTGACGAACTTGCCGGCTTCGTATTCGTTCATTGTCGTGTTGGTTGGCTAGTTGGGTGTGGGCCTGGGATGCCCTTGCGCTCTGCCGCGCCGCCCTTCATGCCCGGTGTCATGCCGTCGTCTGGGGCGGGCTTGTCGGGAGCTGTCCCTGGGTGACGGGGGTGCGCGGACCTGTGGGGCTTGCGGGAAGAGATCAGCTGTTTCTCAGTGGGCAGTGAGTGCTGTGGCTTGATCCCTGTCCCGCCGGTCCGTGTATAGATTTGTTGTTGTATATATATATGAGTGTGTGTGTGAATGGGGATGAAAGGATGTAGGTTTGTAAATGTGTGTATGTACAAACCCCGTTTCTATATGAGTTGGGAAATTGTGTTAGATGTAAATATAAACAGAATACAATGATTTGCAAATCATTTTCAACCCATATTCAGTTGAATGCACTACAAAGACAAGATATTTGATGTTCAAACTCATAAACTTTAGTTTTTTTTGCAAATAATAAATAACTTCGAATTTCATGGCTGCAACACGTGCCAAAGTAGTTGGGAAAGGGCATGTAACCACTGTGTTACATCACCTTTTCTTTTAACAATACTCAATAGAAGTTTGGGAACTGAGGAAACTAATTGTTGAAGCTTTGAAAGTGGAATTCTTTCCCATTCTTGTTTTATTTAGAGCTTTAGTCGTTCAACAGTCCGCTGTCGTATTTTACGCTTCATAATACGCCACACATTTTCGACGGGAGACAGAACTGGACTGCAGGCGGGCCAGGAAAGTACCCGCACTCTTTTTTTTACAAAGCCACGCTGTTGTAATACATGCTGAATGTGGCTTGGCATTGTCTTGCTGAAATAAGCAGGGGCGTCCATGAAAAGAAGGCGCCTAGATGGCAGGATATGTTGCTCCAAAACCTGTATGTACCTTTCAGCATTAATGGTGCCTTCACAGATGTGTAAGTTACCCATGCCTTGGGCACTAATGCACCTCCATACCATCACAGATGCTGGCTTTTGAACTTTGCGTCGATAACAGTCTGGATGGTTCGCTTCCCCTTTGGTCCGGATGACACAATGTCGAATATTTTCCCCAAAAATTTGAAATGTGGACTCGTCAGACCGCAGAACATTTTTCCAATTAGCATCAGTCCATCTTAGATGATCTGGGGCCCAGAGAAGCCGGCAGCGTTTCTGGATGTTGCTTTGGATAGTAGAGCTTTAACTTGCACTTACAGATGTAGCGACGAACTGTATTTAGTGACAGTGGTTTTCTGAAGTGTTCCTGAGTCCATGTGGCGATATCCTTTAGAGATTGATGTCGGTTTTTGATACAGTGCCGTTTGAGGGATCCAAGGTCACGGTCATTCAATGTTGGTTTCCGGCCATGCCGCTTACGTGGATTGATTTCTCCAGATTGTCTGAACCTTTTGATGATATTATGGACCGTAGATGTTGAAATCCCTAAATTTCTTGCAATTGCACTTTGAGAAACGTTCTTAAACTATTTGACTATTTGCTCACGCAGTTGTGGACAAAGGGGTGTACCTCGCCCCATCTTTTCTTGTGAAAGACTGAGCATTTTTTGGGATGCTGTTTTTATACCCAATCATGGCACCCACCAATTAGCCTGCACACCTGTGGGATGTTCCAAATAAGTGTTTGATGAGCATTCCTTGACTTTATCAGTATTTATTGCCACCTTTCCCAACTTCTTTTGTCACGTGTTGCTGGCATCAAATATGTTGTCTTTGAAGCATATTCAACTGAATATGGGTTGAAAATGATTTGCAAATCATTGCATTCTGTTTCTATTTACATCTAACACAATTTCCCAACTCATATGGGAACAGGGTTTTTATGTATGTTTTTGTGTGTGCATGTATGGGTATAAATATGTGTGTGTTTATAAATGTGTATATGTATGTATGTATGTACTGTATGTGTATATATGTATATGTATATGTCTGTCTGTCTGTGTTGGCCCTGCAATGAGGTGGCGACTTGTCCAGGGTGTACGCCGCCTACCGCCCGAATGCAGCTGAGATAGGCTCCAGCGACCCCCCTCGACCCCAAAAGGGACAAGTGGTGGGAAATGGATATATATATATATATATATACTGTATATATATATATACTGTATATATTTATATAAATCAAATGTGCATGTATATATATGTATGTATATGTGTATACCGTATTTCCTTGAATAGCCGCCGGGGCGCTAATTAATTTAAAACCTCTTCTCACACCTGCGATTATTCAAAGCATTCGGTAAAAGTAAGCAGGCACTAATAATTTTAAAACCTCTTCTCATCTCTGCGCTTACCAATGGCATGCAGTAAAAAATTTAGTGTGATAAAAACATTTTTTTATAAATAATTCTTCTGCGGCTGCGGCCCGGTGGTTGGGGACCACTGCTCTACAACATGTCATCGCGCCCACCTTTACACCATGCTATCTGCGTGCTGGCCGGACGCATGTATTTCGCTGCTTTTCATACGAGATTGCAATGCATACTTGATCAACAGCCATACCTTTTACACTGATGGTTGTGATATAAACAACTTTAACACTCTTACTAATACGCGCCACACTCTGTGAACCCACACCAAACACATTTCTGGAGAACATCGGCTCTGTAAGACATTATAAACGCAACATAAGAATTACCCAGAATGCCATGCATCCATGATACTTGGCTATATTATACAAGCGGTAGCGGTAGAAAATGGATGGATGGATGTGTGTGTATGTATATATATATATATATATATATATATATATATATATATATATATATATATATATATATATATATATATATATATATATATATATATATATATATATATATATATATATATATATATATAGGCTTCACGGTGGCAGAGGGGTTAGTGCGTCTGCCGCACAATACGAAGGTCCTGCAGTCCTGGGTTCAAATCCAGGCTCGGGATCTTTCTGTGTGGAGTTTGCATGTTCTCCCCGTGAATGCGTGGGTTCCCTCCGGGTACTCCGGCTTCCTCCCACTTCCAAAGACATGCACCTGGGGATAGGTTGATTGGCAACACTAAATTGGCCCTAGTGTGTGAATGTGAGTGTGAATGTTGTCTGTCTATCTGTGTTGGCCCTGCGATGAGGTGGCGACTTGTCCAGGGTGTACCCCGCCTTCCGCCCGATTGTAGCTGAGATAGGCGCCAGCGCCCCCCGCGACCCCGGAAGGGAATAAGCGGTAGAAAATGGATGGATGGATGGATATATATATATATATATATATATACACACACACACATTTTATTTTATTTTATTTTTTTTATATTATTTTATTTTTTAACTGTGTAGCTTGCTACAATTCTCTGGGGATAGCTTTCCCTGTTGTTTAGCCACATTTAATCAAGAGTAATTTCTACATTTTCTAAGTAGTTTGCCCACCACTTATTTACAGTTTCAATGGAAAAATAAGCATACTATAGATAATCTCGGCAAAACTGGTGTAAAGTCACAAACGCATCATTTGTTAAATAACCATTATTGAAATACAACGATCTGGGCATTTCCAAACAGTTAAAATTTTGTACAAAAAAAACTATCACCTGCCACTCAAGAATGTACACCATTTTTTTTTTCAACAAGAGGAGAAATACAACCTTAGAGAAAAATCTAATTGAAAACATCTGTATGCCCATACAACACTTAAAACTTGTAGCATATCAGTATGTGGATTGAAATTGTGGAACCGATTAACCAAAGAAATCAAACAAAGCACCAATATGATTCAGTTTAAGAGACCGTTCAAACTACAAGTATTCACAAAGTACACAGAGCAAGAAATATGATGAACATTTTGAATCATTTTTTTCTTTTTTTTAAAGAGACAAAGATTATTTACCGTATTTTTCGGACTATAAATCGAGGTTCTCTTCATAGTTTGGCCGTGGGTGTGACTTATACTCCGGAGTGACTTATAGTGGGAAAAATACGGTATGTATTTAATATTTGTATGTTTACTATGGTATATTGTTTTTTTTTATTATTTATCTGTTTACTGTTCTGTTACAGAGAACAAGGACTATGGATAAAATTGCTATGGTATGGAAAGGGGTAGGATTAAATAAGCTCTTCTTCTTCCTACTCCTTTTCGTGCTGTAATGAAACAACTGGGAATGTGTGATGCATTACATTGTATCGTATGCATGTTGGAAATAAACTGAAACTGAACTGAACTGAACATAGGTTTTAGCTTATTTTTCTACATTAAAAGGTAAGAAAGTCACCAAGTAATTTTTCCAAACTCTCCAATGCGTCTTTCCAGTGCAGTCCAGCGGAGTATGGAAGCGGCTAATAGAGATCCTGGTCCTATTGTATCGAACCAAAGCCCAAACATCAACAACAACCAGTTGCATTGCATTTGCAGCTGGAGGGCTTAAGCCTCATCTTGTTTGCGTGTGCGCTCCGGCACATTTTGCACGTCTTTGTCCGGGGGGGTGGGTTGTGTGTGAATCCCGACCTGTTTTATCTGTCTATCAGGGAAGCTACTTCAGATGTAATTTGTTTCAGCCGAGCTAATTGAAACCGCCATTCAACAAGCCGCTGTGGATATTGTCCGCCCTGAAAAGGCGACGGTCCTTTCTCTCGCCACCATTGTTTGGGAATGTAATGAATTTTATGTCGGCGGCGCTCTGCCGGTAGAGAAATCCATTTTTCTCCGCCCCGGTCCCGAGCTCTTTTGTCGAAGCTCGCCAACCTCATCCTTCAGTTCATCAATAGCCACTTTATGTGCCAATCTGTGGCCAGGGAATGACATTATTAGGAGGCTAAACAGCACCTCTAATACGGCCCTCCCCTCCTCTTTCAGATCTCTACAAAAACGGACTTCAGAGGGACACCTTTTTACCTTTCATCGCAGCGCTGAAGGTAGAAACAAAGTCACATCCCTCTTGTGTTGCTAACATATTCCTGTATTTACGACACTTTTTTTTTTTTTTTTGCAAGTTGCTCTTTAGTAGTTTGATGTTCTCTGCTTGCTGATGCCTCTCACGGTGTCGCAAAGCTTGTCTTTGATCATAGAAAGAAGCGAAAGTAAAGATAGGCAGTGGGTAAAAAAGGGTAATATAAACCTTGGTGCACCCGCTGAGTCACAAACCCAGACTGTTTACATTTCAAAAGTTAAAAAAAAAAAGGGAAGGGGGGGGCGGGCGTCTGCAAAGATGCGGCCCGTTTTGCATCCGGAGCGAAAAAACTGCTTTGCAATTGTAATTAGCTGGCGCCATTATCCCACCTTGCATCCCAGATGAACGTTGATGTGTTTGGAGTGATCCTGATAGTTGCATGATAATCTGTTTTGATTAATTTTGCAACAGCTGTGGGCGGAATTCTTACACCTTTTGCTGGCATTCAGTCCAAACAGTTTTCACCTATTAGGGCTTTAATGATAGTCTGATTTGTGCTGTTACAGGTTAAAATAGTATGCAAACATTATTTGGTTTGGTTTTGAGTTGAGTTGAGTTTGAGTTTATTTGGAACTAGAGCTGAGCAATATGACCTTTTATGAATATCTCAACATTTTTAGGCCATGTCACGATACAAGATATACATCTCGATATTTTGCCATAGCCTTGAATTAACAATTGATGCATATAATCACACCAGTATGATGATTCTATCAATGGAAGTCAAATTGTCTCACATCAACTTATATATATATATATATACATATCAATAATGGATGGATGGATTATACATAGGCATATATTAATAAATATACCAATACAAATTTTATAGACAAATAAATGAGTAATTTGTATAAATAAACACATATTTGTACATTTATTTTTATCATTAAATAAAATGTATAAATATAAAAATGTGGCATACAAATAAATCAAGAATTTGTATAAATAAACGTGTATTTGTAAATATATTTTTGAGATTTGAATATAAATATGTCTGAATTTGTATTCGTATAGAATTTGCATATGTGGATCGCTTTTTTGCTTTTGTGTCGATGAGACGTTCCTCCCACAAACCAGATGCACAAATAAATGTGACCTACACACTCCCCTGTACAACCAGCAGAGGGCTCTACAGCCATAACGGTCTGGGTCACGGAGCATAATATGCATTATGTGCAGAATGCCCGGCGTTCTCTGCACAAAAACAATCCATGTCTTTACAGAGAGTACGCACAATGGGCCTGAACTAGCTAACATTAGCGTTGTATTAGCTAATGCTATTTTATCCAGTTAATCTGAAAGGCTATTGTATCAATGCCGTTTAATGATCTTGTCCCGATGTAGACACTGATCTGTTATCAGGCATCAGTGCCCTCTGCTGGTTGTTCAGGGGAGTGTGTAGGTCACATTTATTTGTGTATCTGGTTTGTGGGAGGAATGCCTCATCGACACAAAAGCAAAAAGGCGATCCACATATGCAAATTCAATACATACACAAATACAAAATCCGGCATATTTATATTCAAATCTTAAAAATATATTTACAAATACATGTTTGTTTATACAAATTTTTGATTTATTTGTATATCACATTTGTATTTGTATATTTATGAATAGGGACGACGTGGCGCAGTGGGGGAGTGGCCGTGCGCAACCCGAGGGTCCCTGGTTCAATTCCCACCTAGTACCAACCTCGTCACGTCCGTTGTGTCCTGAGCAAGACACTTCACCCTTGCTCTTGATGGGTGCTGGTTAGCGCCTTGCATGGCAGCTCCCTCCATCAGTGTATGAATGTGTGTCTGAATGGGTAAATGTGGAAGTAGTGTCAAAGCGCTTCGAGTACCTTGAAGGTAGAAAAGAGCTATACAAGTACAACCCATTTATCATTAATATATGCATATGTATTAATATCATATTGATGTATTTAAATTGATGTGAGACAATTCTACTTCCATAGTAGTGTCAAAGCGCTTTGAGTACCTTGAAGGCAGAAAAGAGCTATACAAGTACAACCCATTTATCATTAATATATGCATATGTATTAATATCATATTGATGTATTTAAGTTGATGTGAGACAATTCTACTTCCATATCTTTGTGTCTACACTAAACATTCCCGTTCATACTGTATTAATATATGCTAATTTGAAACTTTCATGCAGAGGGGTAAAATCACAACTAAGTCAATTTAGGAAATCTGTATTTATTAAACAGTTATTAAGCAGTGGCCCAAACATTCATGTAATTTCAAAACAGAAAGTACAAGATTGTGAGGGGCATTTTAAAACAAGCTATGAGTGCACTTTCGTGCATGATGTCACTAAGATGACGTATCAAAACAACACTAAATTAAAGTGCACTTTTTGTACAGAATGCCACTACAATACCTTTGTGCACGATGTCACACAAGACATTTCAAAAACTTTTAAATAAAAAATTGCTGCATATTAGGAAATCAAATAGTGTATGTCCTTCGCTATGTGGAAGGTTACTGCGGACATTATGTCCTATTTTTGACTATTTGTGCCATACTGTGTTGATGTAGAAATGAAAGACGTCAGGCTCAATTGGGTCTGTGCTGGTTGCTCCGGCATTTTTTTAGATGTGGCACCAGCCGTAGATGTTGACATGCGGAGTTTCAAGCACTTTTCATTCTTTAGTGGGTGACTTTTTAAATGATGCTACAAATTAGTAGTGCTGCTACTTTTTGTAGCAACGCTTTTGCTGCATACTTGACATATTACAGTTGTCTGTTCAACATCACCGCCAGAAGATGGACCCCATACGTTTTTTCTTGGGAATTAATTATTTTTTCCTCTATTTGTTAACAGTTTGGCACCTTCTTTCTATCGTGTTACCACTCTCACCGCTCCGCTTGCACCACTTATCACAGCTAACTTTACCCATGCTGCCACCTCTGCTCCGCGAGGGCATATGACGTTGCACGCGTGACGGTATGTGACGTATGAAACAAGGTGCTTTTTTCATGTCTCTGTGAGAAGGACAGACAAGAAAGAGTGAGATACGCATGTAGTGTAATGCTCGCAGCTAAAAGCAACTGCGTGAGAACGTATACTCGAATACCCATCCATCTTACTTCATCCTCCTTCCGGAAATTCGTGTCCTTTATGATTTCAATGTGTGAAAAGACACAAAAAGTGCTTTAACGATAAACTTTGATCGTCCAATTTTCTGATTTTCTCTCCACTTTAGAGTTAATTTTTATACACATAATGGCGTTTATATTTTTTTAAATGACAATGGATAACTAATTAGAAAGTAGATAAAAGATCATGTTAAAAAGGCAGAAAAAGTTCAAAAAAGATTAAATGAAAAATACTGTTGCACAGTTTAGTTGTCCATTTTCCTATTTGTTCTCCATTTTATTAGTGTATTTAAAATTTGAAATAAATTTGAAATAGCTATGGAGGAAGAATAAACCCTTTAAATTAGTTTAAAAATGTAAGAGAAGTGTTTAAAAAAAGATTATTGATCCACCTAAAAATAAAAGAAACATCCATTTTGTCAACATGCAACACATTTGTTTGTTCACTTCCTGTGTTCAATTTGTAACTCAAACAAAACTCAAACAAATTGAATAAATAAATAATAAAGTTCTCATCTATAAGTATTTAAGTTGTGATTCACACAATGAAATAAACAGATTATTACATTTTTCAATCATTTCATTCCATTCAAAAATGGCATTCAACATACTGATACACTAAAGGTTGTAAGTGTTGTACGTGCGTACAATTTTTTTTTTTAAAGTTACATTTTTCCCTAAGGTTGTTGTATAATTTAACAAATGCACTAAATCATTAAATTTCAATATTTTTGATTCCATAAATAAAGGGTTAGAATTCTCTTTATTTTCAACAGTACGTTTTTTTCTAACTGACCTTTTTTGTAACACGGTTCATGAATGAAGAGTACCTTGGTAGTTATTTCCCCATATTTCTACACAAAAACTCCGATATGGTAGCGAACTGCAAAGAATATGGAGTGATTTTTTATCCAAAGCATAGTTTTGCTTCATTCTTTATTGATGTATGTCTTATACCTTATGTTGTATGTTTTTTATTTGATTTCCAGTTCATTTTTATCATCTATTATTACATCAATAATTGTACTTTATTTTACCCTTTCTATGTTCACTACATCTGTTCGTATTCTTTATTTGTATTTGACTTTAAAACAATGTTTCCGTCCTTCATACTTTCTCCGAAGCTGTTTGGAATCTGCCTCATTTGAGACGTTTTTGTCATTGTCAGCGGATATCTCCATTTAGGGTAGAGATTTACCCAAAGAGCTTTGAACGAGTCCAGCATTGCAGTCCGACGTTGTAGTCAATAAGGTCCTTCTTTTTTCCATGTTCTTGTTGTGGGGCAGACTTGCTCGTACATGCACATGCATCCTCCGCTGTTGCCTTTTTTTAAATACAAAATAGTGTATAGTTGTAACTTACATCTGTCAGTAGACTCGATATAGAATTTCTAAAAACTACAACATGGATGACGAAGAGAAGACGCTGTAAAATGGAGCCACGTAAGTCACCTGAAAAGAGTTTGTAAAACAAAATCTATTGAAAATTTTGACCGAAAAACCACCATTGCATGTTATGTCGAAACATAATAAAGGGGTGCCTTGAGGAATGCCCCAGTTATGTAAATTCCCAAATTTATACCCCAGTGTTTGTTTGCCACAGCAAGGTTATAATGTCAATGCAAGGATTTGCCAATGTGTGTACAGTGGTCCAAGTTTAGGAATTTGCTGCTAAAAGTTTGTCTCCCAGAGCTGCCAGTTGAATTTGAGACACTTATGATTTAGAGCTAATAATCATTGGTTGATTGATGGATTGATATTATGGGTGTCAAAATTCTTAATTGATTAAAAGAACTTCAAAAAATTTATTTAAAACGTTATATATATATATGTATATATATATATATATATATATATATATATATATATATATATATATATATATATATATATATATATATATGTATATATATATATATATATATATATATATATATATATATATATATATATATATATATATATATATATATATATGTATATATGTATATATATTTATATTTATGTATATATATACAATATATATATATATATTTATGTATATATATGTTTATGTATATATATTTATGTATATATATGTATATATATATTTATTTATGTGTATATATATGTATATATATATATTTATGTATGGATATATGTATAAATATATATATATTTATGTTTATATATATTTATGTATATATATATTTATGTTTATATATATTTATGTATATATATATATATATATGTATATATATATTTATGTATATATATGTATGTATATACATATTTATGTATATATATGTATATATAGAGTTATGTATATATATATATATTTATGTATATATATGTATGTATATACATTTATGTATATATATGTATATATATTTATGTATATGTATATATATATGTATGTATATATATATATATATATATATATATATTTATGTGTATGTATGTATATATATTTATGTATATATATTTATGTATATGTTATATATATATTTATGTATATATACATACATATATACACATATAAAAAATATATATACATATACACACACATACTGTATATACATCTACACACATTTATATATATTTACGTATATATATGTATGTGTACATACATAAATATGTATGTACATATATTTATGTATATATACACACATACACATTTATAAAAAATATATACACTTATATACACACATTAATATACATCTACACATATTTATGTATATATATATGTATGCATATATATGTGTATATATGTCTTCATATATATGTGTATGTATGTATGCATATATATGTATGTACATATATATACACATATATACATACATACATTTATGTATATACATATATACATACATTATGTATGTATATGTGTATATATGTATGTATGTATATATATGTGTATGCATATGTGTATATATGTATTTATATTTGTATATAATAATGTATGTATACATGTGTATATACACATATGTGTATGTATGTATATGTATTCATATATATATATATACATATATATATATATATATATACACATATCTATATGTATATATATACACATACATCTATATGTGTATATATACGATTTATACACATACATTTATATGTGTATATACTTTATATACATATATATATATATATTTAAGTATATACACATATAAATGTATGTGTATAAATATATTTACACATACATATCGCACTCGTCTTTTATTTATTTTTGGTTTAAGTGTTAGATACTTTTATACCTACACGCTGCCTCCTGCATATTGTGATCACGACAAACCATGTTCCCGACATCTACAAAGCAATCAGCTACATGTTGCCACCTACTAAAATGGAAGAGTATTACGTATTACACGGTTATGCTGCCGACCTCTAGACAGCACAGACACTCAATAACGGCACAATTGCGGACTAAAATTACTAGTTTGCAAAAAATATTTTTAACCCAATTAGGTGAAATTACATAATCTCCCACGGCACACCAGACTCTATCTCACAGTACTCTAGTGTGCCGCGGCACAGTGGTTGGAAAAACACTGATGTAGACCACAAGGAAGTGTTTTACATTTAGAAAAAAATACTAATATAATGGCTCCTTCAATGTGCCCTATAATCCGGTGCATTTTATATTTGAATAAAGATCATCTGGAAAATATGGTAGTTATTTACTCAAATACTTATTGATATTATGGGGGATGACCGCCAAATTCATTTTCATGAGCAAAAAAACTACTAGAGAACTTGTTATTGAAATGAGGGTCATCTGAGTCCTTTAGCCAAATGAAGTGTTGTAATGTTGCATCTCCAGAAGTCCACACCCAGCAGCACCCTCACGCTCTTTAATCCACCCTCATCAAGGTCCTGAATGCCTGTTGTCTCCCTCTGCCCCGCACTACCTCCTCGCTTTCAGCCGTCCATGTTTTCTTTTGTCAGGCCATCTGTTTTTTTCAGAGGGGTCGGGGGTAGGGGCTCTTTTTTCGTCGCGTTCACCAAGGTCCCCTCTATAGCGATCCGCCGCGGAAAGTTAAAGCGTGTTTTTTTCCACGGGGGTCACGCCGCTAACTAGCTGACCCTTAATGGATTGAATTAATGCTTGCAGGGGTGCGGGCCCTCCTCCCCGGTGCATGTCGCCGTCGAGCCTGAATAGGGTGAATGATGGTGTTAAAAGTTTTTTAAAGATAGCCTGTGACATTTCCACCCGGTCACCTGGCCTGAAGAGGACGAGGTTAATCCACCCCTTCTGTCCGCTTCGGTTGATGTCTTTATTTAACTATTGACTCCTGATTAGATAGAACCCTCTTTGCGGTTTGCTCTGCAACCCAAATCTCTACTTTTTAGTTTTGACTATATCATTTGAGTGTGGCTGCACATAGGGCTGGGCGATATGGCCTTTTTTTTTAATATCTCGATATTTTGAGGCCATATCGCGATATACGATATATATTACGATATTTTGTCTTGGCCTTGAATGAACACTTGATGCATATAATCACAGTAGTATGATGATTCTATGTGTCTACATTAAAACATTCTTCTTCATACTGCATTCATATATCCTACTTTTAAACTTTCATGCAGAGAGGGAAATCACAACTAAGTCAATTGACTAAAAGTGTATTTATTAAAGTTATTCAGCAATGGCACAAACATTCATGTCATTTCCAAAACAGAAAGTGCAAGATTGTCAAGAGACATTTTAAGTGTCAAATAAAAATGAGCTGCATAATAGGAAATCAAATAGTATTTGTCCTTCACTATGTGGTAGGTTCTTATGGTTATTAAATTATCTTCATTCTCTAGCGAGTGACTTTTCAAATGATGCTACATATAGGATAGGATAGGTCTTTATTGTCATTGCACAAGTACAACGAAACTTTGTTTTCAGCACAAACCTGTTCAAGATTATACAAACAAACAGTGTACAGGGTTACAGAACAAAAACGTTGATGGGTCGCCATAAGGCGCCCCGTAAAAGATGGGAAAAAGGTAAACGCTGGGGAAGGATGAGTAAAAAAATACAATCCAGACTGGGCTCCTAAGGGGGCCCAGTCTGCAGTGGGAAAAAACCTCCATAGCTAAGCACATATACATATTACAACATGCATCTCGAGATATCTAGCAACAGAGGGAAGGTAGTTCAAGGTAATGGTGGTAGGCCGCAGCTCTCAGGCGGTGACCATCCATTCATCACCCCTATGGGATTTGCGTCGAGGGCGTTGGGTTGGTGGGGGGGTTTGTACGTGTGGCGTGTATTTTTGTGGATGTGTGTGTGTGTGTAAGCCTGTAGTGTGTCTCTGTTCCGCGGCATTGATGTATTGCAGTCGCTAGTCCAAAGTAAACAACAGGTGTGTGTCCATGAGAGACAAGAAGGGAGTTTGTTGTGTCTTCGCTGCGCTGTCCTTCAGGAGAGTCTCAATCCAGGGAAACAATCCAAGTTAGAATGATTTTTTTATGCGGGTGAAAATAAAATATGCTTTTCACTCTAAATTGTCTATGACTGGTCCTCAAAACTGCGAGGTAGACAGTCCGATGTAATCCACAGTTCTTCCCGCATCCTCCAATCATTTGTGGCAGCTTTGGGGTACTTTGAAGACTGCCAGCAACTTTCAATTTGTCGACAAACCAGAGCAACGCTTACGCCAATCAGCAGATGTCCTGTTGTCATGATTCCGAGTAGGTGGATATCTTCACGTCCTCGACAAAAAAGGGTCGCCAGGCACACGGCCCTCCTTCTTCTCTCAAGAGTCCGTCGTGTGTCCAGCAACAACCGCTTCGTCACGACAGCAGGTTCCCCCAAACCCAAAATCTTGTCAATTTTTGTTGAGGCCAGTTAAATAGTTGCAATGTTTAGATTTGGAGAGCAGTGCAAAAAGAGGCAACAAGAAAGTTAAGACAAGACAAAACAAAGAAGCAAGCAGGAGACATAAGGGAGAGGAAAGGGAAGCGTCCACCCTCGATGAGTGCCAGAGAGAAATATTACCAATAATGCTACTTTTTATAGCAACGCTTTTGCCCCACACTTGACAAATTACGGTTGTCTGTTCGACATATTCCCACTTAAACCGAACCACCGCCATACGATGGACCCCCTGCTGTTTTTATTGGGAATCAAGTCTTCCTTCATTTGTTACGAGATCCGCACCTTCTTTCTCGTAAGGCTACGTTAGCATCACAGCTAACGTTACCCGGTCTGCTACCTCTCTGCTGGGCAAGGGCGTATACGTATGTGACGTATGACGTGACAGTATGTGACGTGTGTAAGAATGTGCGCCTGCTTGTCTGTGAGAAGGAGAGACAGGAAAGAGTGAGAAGAGCCTGAAGTGTAATGCCCGCTGCTAAAAGCTATTGCGTGAGAACGTATACTCGAATATTACAATATAGTAATTTTCTATATCGCACAGAGACAAACCCGCAATATATCGTGTATATCGATATGTCGCCCAGCCCTAGCGCACAACTGTCAATCTTTAAAATAATTTTTGACAAATCGTGACCAGTTTGGTCCTTTTTACATAGTCAGAAATCACATAGTCTATATATTTAATAGAGTCTAACCATTTCATTATGCCCGAAATTGAACTGACACAATCTTCTTGACTTTGACCATACGGTTCTCGAGCGAATACTTACTCAACAGCCATACTAAAGGTGGCAGTATAAACAATGCCAATACTGTCATAAACATGTACCATATAGTGAAACCACACTAAACAATGACGAAAAACACATTTGGAAGAATATTTGCACCACAAGACGACATAAACACCACAGAACAAATTCCCAGAATTCCCTGCAGCGCCAACTCTTCCGGGACGCTACAATATAATCAAACGCCATTGGTGGATCTACACCTAACATCCACTGTAGTGATACCATGAACAATAGTGTATCTAGTCGATACTACTGTAATTACATCGGTATTTTTAACATGACAAAATCTTCTTTGTTTTTTTTATATATTTATATTATGTTGATAAAGTCAGGAAATATGTCCCTGGACATATGAGGACTTTGAATACGACCAATGTATGATTCTGTAAAGACTTGGTATCGGATTGATACCCAAATTTGTGGTATCATCCAAAACTAATGTAAAGTATGGAAACAACAGAAGAATAAGTGATTATTACATTTTAACAGAAGCTTAGATACAACACCCGAATGCCTCCCTTGGGATGTGTTTAGGGCACGTCCAACCGGTAGGAGGCCACGGGGATGACCCAGGACACGTTGGGAAGACTATGTCTCCCGGCTGGCCTGGGAACGCCTCGGGATCCCCCGGGAGGAGCTGGACAAAGTGGCTGGGGAGAGGGAAGTCTGGGCTTCCCTGCTTAGGCTGTTGCCCCCGCGACCCGACCTCGGATAAGCGGAAGAAGATGGATGGATGTATGTAGATACAACATGTTAAAAGAGAAAGTAAGCAGATATTAACAGTAAATGAACAAGTACATTAATAAATTGGTAACACCTTAGTATGGGGAACACATATTCACCATTAATTAGTTGCTTATTAACATGCAAATTCATAACATATTGGCTCTTAATTAGTCATTATTAAGTACTTAATAAACCCTAACCAAATCACTCTAAATTAAGTCTTTGTCACTTAGAATATGCTCTCCATACTAAAGTGTTACCAATAATAAATTTTCTACCACTTGTCCTTAATAATGTTGACAAAATAATAGAATGGAAAATGACATAGTATGTTACTGCATATGTCAGCAGACTAAATTAGGAGCCTTTGTTTGTTTACTTACTACTAAAAGAGAAGTTCTCTTTTATGTTCACTATTCTATTTAAGAGCAAAATTGCAATAAGAAACATACAGTTGTGATAAAAATTATTCAACCCCCACACAATTTTGGTGTTATAGCAAGTTGGACATTTATTCCGTATTTTGTTTATAGTCATATCAAATAAAGATGCATTAAATAGACAAATGCAACTTGAATTACATTATATTTTGTAACATACCAAACAGTGTCATTTCTCTTAATATCTCATTGACAAAATTATCCAACCCCTTGAAGATCATAACTCTTAAGAACAGAATTTGAATAAGATATTTTCAATCAGGTGTTGAAAACACCTGTAGATGTGATTAGAACCATAACGATCAACAATTAAACTGATTGAAAAAGACTGTGACGCTCAGCTTCTTGTTGATGATCAATGGTGTATTTGCAACATGGTGAAGTCCAGGGAGTGGTCAAAGAACTCAAGAGAGGTGATAATTTATCTTCATAAGAAAGGATATGGATATAAGAAAATAGCAAAGACATTAGATATTCCAAGAGACACAGTTGGGAGCATAATTCGCAAGTTTAAAGCTAAAGGCACAGTGGAAACCCTATCTGGGCGTGGTAGAAAGAGGATGCTGTGTGCAACTCCTGTCCGGTATTTGAAGCGTTCAGTGGTGAAAACCCCCCAGGTAACAGCTCAGTAACTACAACAGGACATTGCAGAGAGGGGAACGCAGATTTCGTCCCAGACAATAAGGCGCGACTATGAGATGAAGGCCTCCATGCCAGAACTCCCAGGCGCACCCTACTTCTGACTACCAGGCACAAGAAAATATAGACTCCAGTATGCCAAAAATCATCTGGACAAACCCCAAAACTTTCGGAAACTGTTCTATGGAGTGATGAGACAAAACTGGAACTCTTTGGGCCTATGAATCAACGTTATGTCTGGAGGAGAAAAAATGAAGCTTACAAAGAGAAGAACACCTTACCTTCTGTTAAGCATGGTGGGGCTGTTTCTCTGCCTCGGGTACCGGGAATCTCCAGCGCGTTAAAGGCATTATGAATTCTATTTCCCTACCAGGATATATTAGCTACAAATGTCATGAAGTCAGTGACGAAGCTGAGGCTTGGGAGACGTTGGACCTTCCAACAGGACAACGATCCCAAGCATACCTCCAAATCAACATCAGAGTGGTTGCAGAAGAAGGGCTGGAAGACTCTGGAGTGGCCTTCACAGTCGCCAGACCTAAATCCTATAGAAAACCTGTGGTAGGACTTGAAGAAGGCAGTTGCAGCACGCAAGCCCAAGAATATGAATGAACTGGAGGCCTTTGCCCAAGAGGAATGGGCTAAAATACCTGTAGATCGTTGCAAGAAGCTTGTGTCCGGTTATGTATCACGTTTGAAGGATGTATTTACTGCCAAAGGGTGTTCTACTAAGTACTAAAGATGCATGTAACTAGGGGGTTGAATAATTTTGGCAATGAGATATTAAGAAAAATGTCCTTTTTTGGTATTTTGTAAAATACAGTGTTAAGTTGCATTTGTCTATTTGACACATCTTTATTTGATATGACTATAAACAAAATACGGAATAAATGTCCAACTTGCTAAAACACCAAAATTGTGTGGGGGTTGAAAAGGTTTGATCTCAACTATATATATATATATATATATATATATATATATATATATATATATATATATATATATATATATATATATATAAACTCCATTCATCAATGAGTATATCCGTTTGAGCTACAAAATTTGCAGGCAGCATACCCCTTCCCCTTCGAGCTGTCCTGGATGAACTGAAATTATTTTTTCCAATCATTTTGGAACCTGCAAGCGTACTTCTACTTCTAACTCGTCGTCGCCATGTCTCTTCTTCGTTCTTCTGCTTCATCTCTGTTATGTTTTTGGACATTACTACTTGCTGTAGTTTTGAGGCGGTGCATGATGGGAATGTGGATGTTGTGTGTCAGTGTATTAACGTGCCGGCTGGAATAAACACACACTGAGAAATAGCTCAGTCTCTGCCTACTTTATGTGTTATAGATAAACTTTTGGATAACGGAGACATATATAATAGTTTAGTGTTCTCGTGAGACGTATAAAAACGCCAACTCAACACCAAGCCAAACCGGAGTCAATGAAGAGAACGTTCTTGTAAGCTTGACCATTAATTTTTGACAATTCTTCATAGACAAAATGGTGAAAAATTGAAAAGAACAAAGAGACACAAACACACTTATTGCCTCTGTACATATTTGTCTACAATGAAATCTAAAAATGTAACGGTAATGTCCAAAAATGTCCAGCAGAGAGAGACTCCCGTCTGCCTGAATGACGTGACATGATGCTAACTTATTAAAGACAACTTACGGCATTGCTTCTTCGCCGCTTTGTGTAGGATGGCAACAGAAATTACTACAGAAGACCGCAACATGTATGATTCGTAGGGCTGCGAATCATTGGGTGTCCCACGATTCGATTCAATATCGATTCTTGGGGTCGCGATTTGATTATATATTGATTTTTTTTTTGATTCAACGCGATTCTCGATTCAAAAATGATATTTTTCCGATTCAAAACGATTCTGTATTCATTCAATACATAGGATTTCAGCAAGATCTACCCCAGTCTGCTGACATGCTAGCAGAGTAGTAGATTTAAAAAAAAAAAAAGCTTTTATAATTGTAAAGGACAATGTTTTATCAACTGATTGCAATAATGTAAATTTGTTATAACTATTGAACGAAACAAAGATATGACTTATTTTATCTTTGTGAAAATATTGGACACAGTGTGTTGTCAAGCTTATGAGATGCGATGCAAGTGTAAGCCACTGTGACACTATTGTTCTTTTTTTTTTTTATAAATGTCTAATAATGTCAATGAGGGATTTTTTAATCACTGCTATGTTGAAATTATAACTAATATTGATACTGTTGTTGATAATATTCATTTTGGTTTCAGTACTTTTGGTTTGTTCTGTGTCGTGTTTGTGTCTCCTCAATTGCTCTGTTTATTGCAGTTCTGAGTGTTGCTGGGTCGGTTTTGGTTTTGGAATTGGATTGCTTTGTTATGGTATTGCTGTGTATTGGTTCGTTGGATTGATGAAAAAAAAAAAATCGATTCATTAAAAAATGAGAATCAATTCTGAATCGCACAACGTGTGAATCGCGATTCGTTTTTGAATCGATTTATCCCCACACCCCTAATGATTAGCTTTCGAACGAATACCGTAAGGCAACCAATAGGAAGTAATTTAGCAAAAGTGACATCATCTAACTGCTGTTTACCGATTACAGCATAAAATAAATATAAACAACTTTAGCCCCAGATAAGCCTTCCGCCCGATTGTAGCTGAGATAGGCGCCAGCGCCCCCCGTCACCCCAAAAGGGAATAAGCGGTAGAAAATGGATGGATGGATTAAAGCATTGCAGTCACTAATGCAAAATATAATCAAGTAATTATGTAAATAATATTAACAATTGACTTCAGGACCACACAATAGTCTCCTTTTCAGGTGAGAGAGGACGCTAAAGGCAGTGCCATTAAGGCACGCTCCCAATATTGTTGTCCAGGTGGAAATCTAGAGAAATTTGGGAGAATGGTTGCCCCGGGAGATTTTCGAGCGGGGCACTGAAATTTGGGAGTCTCCCAGGTAAATCGAGAGGGTTGACAAGTCTGGTTTAAAGGCCTACCGAAATGAGATTTTCCTATTTGAACGGGGATAGCAGGTCCATTCTATGTGTCATACTTGATCATTTCGCAATATTGCCATATTTTTGCTGAAAGGATTTAGTAGAGAACATCGACGCTAAAGTTCGCAACTTTTGGTCGCTAATAAAAAAGCCTTGCCTTTACCGGAAGTAGCAGACAATGTGCGCGTGACGTCACGGGTTGTAGGGCTCCTCACATCCTCACATTGTTTACAATAATAGCCAGCAGCAGCTAGAGCTATTCAGACCGAGAAAGCGAGAATTTCCCCATTAATTTAAACGAGGATGAAAGATTTGTGGATGACGAAATTTAGAGTGAAGGACTAGAAAAAAAATGTGAAGAAAAAAATAGGCGATTGCAGTGGGAGCGACTCAGATGTTTTTAGACACATTTACTAGGATCATTCTGGGGAATCCCTTATCTGGCTATTGTGTTAGTAGTTTTTTTGGTAGTTAAATAGTACCTGAAAGTTGGAGGTGTGTGGCCACGCCAGAGTCTCTGAGGGAAGTCAGGGCAGCTGCAGCAGGACAGAAGCTCCGCTGATCTCCGGTAAGAGCCGACTTGTTACCACAATTTTCTCACCGAAAACTGCCCGTTGACATGTAGTCGGGATCCATGTTCGCTTGACCCCTCTGATCCATAGTAAAGCTTCACCTCCGGGAATTTTAAACAAGGAAACACCGTGTGTTTGTGTGGCTAAAGGCTAAAAGCTTCCCACCTCCATCTTTCTACTTTGACTTCTCCATTGTTAATTGAACAAATTGCAAAAGATTCAGCAACACAGATGTCCAGAATACTGTGTAATTATGCGATTAAAGCAGACTACTTATAGCTTGGATCGGGCTGGAAAATAATGTCCGCTACAACCCGAGACGTCAAACGCATGCGTCATCATACGAGTCATCATACCGCGACATTTTCAACACAACACTTCTCGGGAAATTTAAAATTGCAATTTAGTAAACTAAAAAGGCCGTATTGGCATGTGTTGCAATTTTAATGTTTCATCATTGATATATAAACTATCAGACTGCGGTGGGTAGTAGTGGGTTTCAGTAGGCCTTTAATGTACCCTGAGATTTTTTTTTCAATAAAACCATTTTTTGTGGTTCCCTTTATATAGAAAAGTACCAAAATACTTTTGGTACCAAAATATTGGTATCGGGACAATACTAATACACACACACACACACACACCGAGCACCCACATGGCGGAAATGTAGATCGGAGCCTATGCGGCTGCAGCCTCCGTCAGGAAGTCTAGTCAGTTGTTTAGGCCTCGTTTTTTTTCGTTGTAGCCATGGCAAAGCTCAGAGTTTTGTAAAATAGAAGGTTTAAGGGCTTTTTATTAATGGACACTGCCAGTATTGTAACCAAGATGCACTCGCTCCCGAATTGTCCTCCCTCTCCACTCCACTCTTCAGTGCCCATCCTCACGCTAACCTTTTATCCCGCTCTTTATTCTGTCGCTATCCTGTTCCTGCGAGCTGCAGTTTTGCTCCCCCAAGGTCAGGCCTCGGTATTTTGCTGCACGCAATGTTGCGTACGTGTGTGTTTTGTGGTTGTTTAAGCCACTTTTTAAGAGTATCTGAGTTGCCCATCGTTTTTGAACTCTCTTCCCTTCGTCGTCTTAAGTACGGTATCGAAATTAAAAGACAGGGTTGCGGTCTTTCAGAGAAGACCTTGGGTAGAAGGACCGTCCGTCCGTGAAGAGGCTCAATTAAAATAGAGGTTGACGTTTGGACGCGGTCTCCCAGTTCATTTAGTGGCAGGGCTGTGACACATCATGTGTTGTACGTCTGCAGAGCCTTTCATGTCCAATGGTTGAATCACTTGTCCTACTCTTTATGGGAGGGAGGTAATCGAATGAAATGAGTTTATTTCGGTCATATAATCAGCCATTTTGTGTGATCAATTTAAAGGCCTACTGAAACTCACTACTACCGACCACGCAGTCTGATAGTTTATATATCAATGATGAAATATTAACATTGCAACACATGCCAATACGGCCTTTTTAGTTTACTAAATTGCAATTTTAAATTTCCCGCGAAGTGTCGTGTTGAAAACGTCGCGGTATGATGACTTGTATGATGACGCGTGCGTTTGACGTCTCGGGTTGTAGCGGGCATTATTTTCCAGCCCGATCCAAGCTAGAAGTAGTCTGCTTTAATCGCATAATTAAACAGTATTCTGGAAGTCTGTGTTGCTGAATCTTTTGCAATTTGTTCAATTAATAATGGCGAAGTCAACGTAGAAAGATGGAGGTGGGAGCTTTTAACCTTAGCCAGAAAAACACAGTCAGTGTTTCCTTGTTTAAAATTCCCAAAGGCGAAGCTTTACTATGGATCAGAGCGGTCAAGCGAATGTGGATCCCGACCAAATGTCAACCAGCAGTTTTCGGTGAGAAAATCGTGGTAATAAGTTTGCTCTTACCGGCGACACGCGGCGGCGACAGCGGAGCTTCTAGCGGTGTAACTTGCCTCAGAGACACTGAGTCAACACACATACCCGTGGCCACACCCCTCCCACTTTAGGTACTATTTAATCTCACTAAAACACTAACACAATGAGCAGATAAGGGATTTTCCAGAATTATCATAGTTCTTTTTTAAACTTTTTCTTCTTTTTTTTTTCTAGTCCTTTACTCTCAATATTCTCATCCACAAATCTTTCATCCTCGCTCAAATTAATGGGGATAGTATCGCTTTCTCGGTTGGAATAGCTCTTGCTGCTGGAGGCTCACATTATAAACAATGTGAGGATGTGAGGAGCCCTCACACCGGTGACGTCATCGTCTGCTACTTCCGGTAAAGGCAAGCTTTTTTATTAGCGACCTAAAGTTGCAAACTTTATCGTCGATGTTCTCTACTAAATACTTTCAGCAAAAATATGGCAATATCACGAAATGATCAAGTATGACACATAGAATGGACCTGCTATCCCCGTTTAGATAAGAAAATCTCATTTCAGTAGGCCTTTTACAGCACAGATTATACATATTAACAATCGTACACAAACGGAATAGGCTGAAGCCAAGGCTTATACACTGTATTGCCATAAGTATTTGGCCACCCATACAAATGATCAGAATCAGGTGTCCTGGAGGTACCCAAATCAAAGTGCAAGCTCAGAAGGGGACAGAGCCTTCTCTGTTGCGGGTCCCAAAGTCTGCAATGATCTCCCTCTCCATGTGAGACAAGCCCCTTCTTTGGCTATTTTAAGACCCTTCTTAAAGGCCTACTGAAACCCACTACTACCGACCACACAGTCTGATAGTTTATATATCAATGATGAAATTTTAACATTGCAACACATGCCAATATGGCCGGTTTAGTTGACTAAATTGCAATTTTAAATTTCCCGCGGAGCTTCTTGTTGAAAACGTCGCGGAATGATGACGCATGTGCGTGACGTCACGGACTGTCAGGAAATATTATCTCAGCACCAGTTACGGCTAAAAGTCGTCTCTTTTCATCGCATTATTACACAGTTATTTGGACATCTATGTTGCTGAATCTTTTGCAATGTGTTCAATTAACAATGGAGACTATAAAGAACAATGCTGTTGGTGGAAAGCGGTGTATTGCAGCTGTCTTTAGCACCGAGACACAGCTGGTGTTTCTTTGTTTTTAACACAGAGCGGTCAAGCGAACATGTTTCTCTACGTCAATCAGCATGTTTTTGGATGGGAAGATTGTCATATATATCTTACCGGAGATATCATTGGATCATTCGTCCTCTTGCAGTAGCTGTTTAAAAGGCATCTGTGAGCTTGGCTCCTCGGCTTCTCTCTGAGACACTTCGTGTTCACCGCACCATCCGACCTCGAGGTATGTCTTTACAATCTCACTAAAACACTATTAAAACAATAAGCAGATAAGGGATCTTCCAGAATTATCCTAGTAAATGTGTCTAATTACATCTGAAACGCTCAAACTGCCGCCGCCCGGAGCCGGCGCTTTTTATTATTATTATTTTTTTTCTAGTCCTTAGCTATCAATATCATCATCCACAAATCTTTCATCCTCGCTGAAATTAATGGGGAAATTGTCGTTTTCCCGGTCCGAATAGCTCTTGCTGCTGGAGGCTCCCATTAAAAACAATGTGAGGACGTGAGGAGCCCTCACCCTTGTGACGTCATCGTCTGCGACTTCCGGTAAAGGCAAGGCTTTTTTATCAGCACCAAAAGTTGCAAGATTTATCATGGATGTTCTCTACTAAATCCTTTCAGCAAAAATATGTCAATATCGCGAAATGATCAAGTATGACACATAGAATGGACCTGCTATCCCCGTTTAAATAAGAAAATCTAATTTCAGTAGGCCTATAAATCCCATTTTTATTCACTGGCTTTTAATCCAGCATGAAACTTTAAACTGTTTTTAACGTTTAACTTTTTTGATTATTTTTTTTTACTTTTTAACTGCTTTTTATCTTACAAATAGTTCTTAGGGTAATTTGTATTTGCTTTTTCAATGTGTATTTTACTTGTTTTAAATGTTGGTCTGTTAATTTTAGTCTGTCCTTTACTTCTATTTCTTTGTAGTGTATAGCCCTTTGTTCTTCAACTATGGTTGTTTTTAAAGGACTTTATAAATAAAGTTGGCGTAGTATGGTATGGTATTTCCAGCGTGGAACTGTCATAGGATGCCACCTGAATATTCCAAAGTCAACTGTTGGCTTTACTTTAAGAAAATGGAAGAGTTTGGGAACAACAGCAACTCAGCCACAAAGTGGTAGGCCAGGTAAACTGACAGAGAGGGGTCAGCGGATCCTGAAGCACTTAGTGCAAAGAGGTCGCCGGCTTTCTGTTGCTACAGAGCTCCAAACTTCTTGTGACCTTCCAATTAGCCCACGTACAGTACGCAGAGAGCTTCATGGAATGGGTTTCCATGGCCGATCAGCTGCATCTAAGCCATACATCACCAAGTCCAATGCAAAGCGTCGGATGCAGTGGTGTAAAGCACCTTGCCACTGGACTCTAGAGCAGTGGAGACGCCTTCTCTGGAGTGATGAATCACGCTTTTCCATCTGGCAATCTGATGGACCAGTCTGGGTTTGGAGGTTGCCAGGAGAACAATACATTTCGGACTGCATTTTGCCGAGTGTGAAATTTGGTGGAGGAGGAATTATGGTGTGGGGTTGTTTTTCAAGAGTTGGGCCTGTTAATATAGTTATTTGTTGTAATTTGATTTACTGTATATGTCTGTTTTTATTGTTTTCTTTAATGTCTGTAAAGATACAGTGTTATGCGGAGGTGTACTTATAACACTTGCATAGACAAATTATACTTTTTATAGTCACGACAGAAAGTGTTGGGGGAGGTGCAGAATTTTTATTTTTCTTCTCACATCAAATAATTGAGGAGCCCTGCCCTATACCTACATTTCCAGCCAATCGTTGCTGTCTGGCAAGTATTTTACCCCAGACCTGTTAATGGGACTCCATATTACTTTACCTCTTATTTTCAGGGTTCTGCGTGAAATGCACAGACAAATACTGGTCAAATAATGTGGTGTCTGTGCGTGTGTGGGTGTATTAAGGCTGTGAATCTTTAAGTACCTAACGATTCGATTAGCTTCAGGCCCCTTCTACACTAAGCCATGAATTGATTAACATGGACCCCGAATTAAACAAGTTGAAAAACTTATTCGGGTGTTGCCATTTAATGGTCAATTGTACGGAACATGTACTGTGCTGTGTAATCCACTAATACAAGTCTCAATCAATCGAATCGATGAAAGTCGGATAAGGTTATCCAGGCTATATCCCACCTAACCTTACTTATCCGTGTCCATACACAACAATGCCATCGTTTAAGACCCTCTCCCCCCTCTGTCCGCCAGCGCAATGCGACTTAGTACGCATGCGAGAAAAAAAATGCGGACGCCATAGTCACCTCTGACCTGGAAGTGTATTCTTACCCTGCGTTTCAATGTAGCCTATATTCCCACACTTCTCTTAACAGTAAAATTTGCGTGCCTCACCATCAGCAGCTGTTAGACTGGCCCTATTGTAGTGAATCACACCTGAGCCATAATACATGAATCATATCTTTAATGGACGTGTTCATGGCTTCACAATAGTTACGGAGTACAAAACCAGACGTTGAGTAATCACTCGACATACATCGCGGACAATAACTGATAGTTTGCTTTGCCAGTCTAAATGCATTTGCTGTTTTCCGCAGTCTTCCATCATCTACTGGAGCCCGCATTCTCGTTATCTCCCCTTCAAAATGGACAAAGTTTTTCACTAAGTAGAATCACAGCTGACCTGGACATTCAAAAGTTTTCTTGCCGTTTCCTGTGGCACAACACACTAGGTGACAAACATATCCCACCAGGCTGCCCTTCTTCCAGGGCTTATCCAAAACCTTAGCTCAACATTGCTGTGTTGCCGTCTAAGATGTGTTGTATCCCATATAGCTGCAATCATGCGTTCCCTTCTTTTAAAAGGTATTCATGTGTGGTTTCCACAAGCGTCTGTACATGTAGAAGGACAAACACGGGCATGTCTGGATGACTCGCGTCCATCTTTCTATTGGTTGCCGCCGAGTTACAAAACGACTTGTTATGAAGCTGGCTGTGGCGCGTTCGTTCTGACGTCACTTCCTGTGTGGGGCGCCGTCTTTCTGGCGTCACTTCCTCTCTCAACTCAGTTTGTAAATGATCGATGAGCACACAAAGCTAAGAGTGTCACGAGGGGGGGGGGGGGTCGCAGCTCACTGCGGGGTCGTTCTCCTGGGATGAAAAACGGACAACTCCGGACAAAACGTCAAGGCAGGAGTATGATTTATTGTCATAAATCATAGCTTAAACCAAAAAACAGGAAACAAGCAAAAGGAAAGCGCGCCATTCGAAAGCTAAAGAACCACAACTTAGCACTGTCATCATGAACTAGGAAACTAACTAGCTGTGCCATCAACAAACAAGACTTACGTGGACCAGGCACGAAGCGAACAATGACGCCAGGCCAACTGACTGGCAAAATCAGGCTTAAATAGTGCCCCTGATTGGGGCTCGTGTAGCAGGTGAGCGGCCGAACACAGAGACAGGTGAACATAATGAGCAACCATGGCAACCAAAACAAACTCCGGAGGTGCACAAACAGGGACTAAAGGAGTCCAAAACTAACAGAAAACACAAAAACATGATCCGGACCAAGGATTGTGACAAAGAGCCGGACATTCAAAAAATACAGGGTTGACTTAACTGTATTAAAAATTATCCAGGGAGGGGAACCTTAAATAATGATTTAGTGTCAAATGTACGGCCTGAGGGCCGGATCAGGCCCGTGAAAAGGTTTTATCGGGCCTGCGGGATGAGTTTGTTAAGTACTCAAATAAGCCAAAATGTTTTAATAAAAGAAACTGCTGTTCTAAATGTGTCCACTAGATGTCGCAATAACAACTCTTTGTATCTTTGCAGATTATGCTACATATGTAAAAAAATAAACCACATGATGTTAGAACATCAGTCAAGGAAAATGAGCAAACTACATAAATAACATCCTGTAATTTGATTTTGATGATTATTTTTTCATCTTGATAGATTGAAAACTAACACCAATGAGTTGACTGATTATCACATAATTTCTTCAGAAAGTATAAATAACGACAAATAAAGATAGAATACTATTAACCACAACGTGTAAGTGTAAAAAAAACAACAACATTATGATTTGTACATTTTCAGAATGTGCTTGTTCAAACAAAGAAAACAATCTGAAGTTGTCTTTGTTTTTAAGTTATCATGCCGTGATTTTACCAGTTCGGCCCACTTGGGAGTAGATTTTTCTCCATGTGGTCCTCAATCTAAAATTAATTTGACACCCCTGGTTTAAGGAGTTATCTGGCTTAATGTAGACAGGACCTCAGATTCCTGGGCTAACGATTCAATTCAGAATAAATTCTTGATTCAAACGGATTTTGGCAATGTATTATTTGGTATAGTAATTATGATGAAAAGCAGCTTACGGGTTAAAAAAAAAACAACCTTCCGGTTGCTTGAAAATGGTCCCAAAAAAATGTATTGTTATAAAAAAAATTATAATTACTATCTCTATTAATCGATTTTCTAAAATCAAGAATCAATTTAAAATCAGGATAAACATTAATCGGAATTTGTATGTAAATCAATTTTTGTGTGTGTATGTTTGTGTAGCCCAGGGGTGTCAAACGTACGGGCCCGTGGGCCGGATCAGGCCCTCGAACAGGTGTCATCCGGCCTGCGGGATGAGTTTGCTAAGTATAGAAATAAACTGAAATTTATGAATGAAAGAAACCGCTGTTTTAAATGTGTTCACTGGATGTCGCAATTGCATTTCTTTATGTCCTCTGTCGCTAAGAGGGCAGAGCTAAGTGCCCGGTTAAGATAGAGGACTGGGGACACATTATCTGAAATATGCTGAAATAATTTGTATCCCCCTTCAACTTCATGTGTGATTAATGAAATAAGCCCAAATTCAAAAGTTTTGGTGTAGATGATGCTACATATGTACAGAAGAAAGCACATGTTAGTACATCAGTTGAGGAAAATAGGTAAATAATAATAATAAATTATATTATTATTAATTCCATCTTCTGATAGATTAAAAATAATAATAATAATTGATATTATTATTAATTCCATCTTCTGATGGATTAAAAATAATAATAATAATAGTAATACATTTTACTTATAACTGCGTGGCGCAGTGGCCTTGCGCAACCCGAGGGTCCCTGGTTCAATCCCCACCTAGTACCAACCTCGTCACGTCCGTTCTGTCCTGAGCAAGATACTTCACCCTTGCTCCTGATGGGTGCTGGTTGGCGCCATGCATTGGCAGCTCCCTCCATCAGTGTGTGAATGTGTGTGTGAATGGGTAAATGTGGAAGTAGTGTCAAAGCGCTTTGAGTACCTCGAAGGTAGAAAAGCGCTATAGAAGTACAACCCATTTATCATTTATTTCTGGGCACTCAAGGACACCATACAAAATCAAAACAATAAAATCAATTGGATAAAAACAACAACAACGGAGATCGATGAGATGATGAAAAATTAAAACAAAGAAAGCATTTTAAACCTCTGCCAGACTCAATTCCACCTATTTCACCGATGAACATTATTACATCATTTATTCAGAAAGTAGAAATAACAACAACGTAAGAAAGAACACTATTAACTGCAACATGATATAGTGAATTTTGCCAACAGCTAAAATTATACACAAAGCAAACTATAACATGCTACCCAAGAATATACAACAATTCTTCTCAACCAAAGACGAGAAATATAATCTTAGAGAAAAATGTTATTTAAAACATTTGTACACACGTACAACACTTACGATCATCAGCATATGAGAGTTTAAAGAAGCGTTAAGCAAGCATGAGGGTGGTGTAAATTATGAAATGGATTAAACAAAGAAATCAAACAATGTACTAATATGATCCACTTCAAGAAACTCTTCAAACTTAAAGTGTGTACAAAGTACAAAGAAGAACCATGATAAACATTCTGAATTTATTTTATCCAAACATTCATTTTATAGATAATCTTGTTCATCTCACCATATGAAATATAACTTACTTTACCAAGTATTATTTATTTTTATTGTTATTACTTATGGAGTCTATTGTTAATAAATTGAGAACAGGAAGTGAACAAAAGTTTTAGCAACTGCTATGTAAAGGAAAAGGGGTAGGATTAAATAACCTCTTCTTCTTCCTACTCCTTTTCGAACATGTTGAATAGAGAAACTGGATATTGTGATGTATCATGTTGAATGCATGCATGTTCCAAATAAACTCAAACTCAAATCAACTCAACTTGGAAGTGTAAAAAACAAACAAACAACATTATAGTTTGTATATTTTAAAGTTAAAGTACCAATGATTGTCACACACACACTAGGTGTGGCGAAATTATTCCCTGCATTTGACCCATCACCCTTGATCACCCCCTGGGAGGGGAGGGGAGCAGTGGGCAGCAGCGGTGGCCGCGCCCGGGAATCATTTTTGGTGATTTAACCCCCAATTCCCAAAACCCTTGATGCTGAGTGGGTCCCATTTTTATAGTCTTTGGTCTGACTCGGCCGGGGTTTGAACTCACAACCATGAATTGATTAACCTGGACCCCGAATTAAACAAGTTGAAATATATATGCTTGTCTCAAAGATTAAGCCATGCAAGTGCAAGTGCAAACGAGTTTGACAGTAATGAGTCATACCAAAGACTATAACAATGGGACCCATTACCACTATTACCTTTAGAACTGGCACTCAGCATCAAGGGTTGGAATTAGGGGTTAAATCACCAAATTGACTCCCGAGCGCAGCCCCTGCTGCTGCTCACTGCTCTCCTCACCTCCCAGGGGGTGGAACAAGCGGATGGGTCAAATGCAGAGAATAGATTCACCACACCTTGTGTATGTGTGACAATCATTGGTACTTTAACTTTAAAATATACAAATTATAATGTTGTTTGTTTTTTACACTTCCATGTTAAGTTGAGTTGAGTTTGAGTTTATTTGGAACATGCAAGCATTCAACATGATACATCACAATTTCCAGTTTCTCTTTTCAACATGTTCGAAAAGAGGTAGGAAGAAGCAGAGCTTATTTAATCCTACCCCTTTTTCCTTTACGTAGCAGTTGGTAAAACTTTTGTTCACTTCCTGTTCTCAATTCATCCACAAAATACTGCATGGTAATAAAAATAAATATTACTTGGTGAAGTAAGTTATATTTCATATAGTGCGATGAGTAATATTTTCTAGAAAATGAATGGATGGATGAAATAAATTTAGAATGTTTATCATGGTTCTTCTTCTCCGTGCTCGGCACTCAGCATCAAGGGTTGGAATTGAGGGGTAAATTACCAAAAATGATTCCCGAGCGCGGCACCGCTGCTGCCCAGTGCTCCCCTCACCTCACAGGGGGGGAACAATGGGATGGGTCAAATGTAGAAGACAAATTTCACCACACTTTGTGTTTATGTCACAATCATTTGGTACTTTAACTTAAACTTTCACTTAACTTGTTCGGGTGTTACCATTTAGTGATCAATTGTACGGAATATGTACTGTACTGTGGAATCTACTAATAAAATTTTCAATCAATCAATCAACCTACCGATCTCAGTGCGGACACTTTAACCACTAGGCCAGAGGTCGGCAAACCAAAATGTTGAAATAGCCATAATGGACCAAAAATACAAAAACAAATCTGTCTGGAGCCGCAAAAAGAATTTAAAAGCCATATTGCAGATAGATAGTGCGTCATGAGATATAAATTGAATTAAGAGGACTTAAAGGAAACTAAATGACCTCAAAGATAGCTACAAACGAGGCATAATGATGCAATATGTGTACATAGCTAGCCTAAATAACATGTTAGCATTGATTAGCTTGCAGTCATGCAGTGACCAAATATGCCCAATTAGCATTCAACACAACTCAATAACATCAACAAAACTCACCTTTGTGCATTCACGCGCAACATTAATAGTTTGGTTGACAAAATGAGACAGAAAAAGAAGTGGCATAAAACACGTCCTAGGAAGTCGGAGAAAGTTGTACATGTAAACAAACTATGGTGAGTTCAAGGACCGCCAAAATTAGTAGGACAAAACGGCGCTCGCCAAATACTCGGATCAGTGAAGCATGTTTAATACAAACGGTGTGCTTTATAACAATTAGGGAGGTTTGTGTCATGTTTGTCCTCCTACAGAAACCATATTAAAAATATATATGGGCTTCACGGTGGCAGAGGGGTTAGTGCGTCTGCCTCACAGTACGAAGGTCCTGCAGACCTGGGTTCAAATCCAGGCTCGGGATCTTTCTGTGTGGAGTTTGCATGTTCTCCCTGTGAATGCGTGGGTTCCCTCCGGGTACTCCGGCTTCCTCCCACTTCCAAAGACATGCACCTGGGGATAGGTTGATTGGCAACACTAAAAATTGGCCCTAGTGTGTGAATGTGAGTGTGAATGTTGTCTGTCTATCTGTGTTGGCCCTGCGATGAGGTGGCGACTTGTCCAGGGTGTACCCCGCCTTCCGCCCGATTGTAGCTGAGATAGGCGCCAGCGCCCCCCGTGACCCCGAAAGGGAATAAGCGGTAGAAAATGGATGGATGGATGGATATATATATATATATATATATATATATATATATATATATATATATATATATATATATATATATATATATATATACTTTTTCCATTTTTCATACATTTTTGAAAAAGCTCAAGAGAGCGACTAGGGCGGTGGTATAGAGCTGCGGGTTGCCGACCCCCGCACTAGGCAAACAATCTGAAGTTGTCTTTATTTTTAAAGGGCTACTGAAACCCACTACTACCGACCACGCAGTCTGATAGTTTATATATCAATGATGAAATATTAACATTGCAACACATGCCAATACGGCCTTTTTAGTTTACTAAATTGCAATTTTAAATTTCCCGCGGAGTTTCTTGTTGAAAACGTCGCGGAATGATGACACGTGCGCGTGTCATCACGGACTGTCAGGAAATATTAGCGCAGCAATATTTGCGGCTAAAAGTCGTATCTTTTCATCGCGCAATTACACAGTATTCTGGACATCTGTGTTGCTGAATCTTTTGCAATTTGTTCAATTAATAAGGGAGGAGTCAAAGTAGAAAGATGGAGTTGGGAAGCTTTAGCCTTTAGCCACACAAACACACGGTCATTCCTTGTTTAAAGGAGGTGAAGCTTTGCTATAGATCAGAGCGGTCAAGTGAACATGGATGACGACTACATGTCAACCGGCAGTTGTCGGTGAGAAAATTGTGTTAAAAAGTCGCCTCTTACCGGAGATCTGTGGAGTTTGCGCCGTCCTTGTATCTGCCGTCAACTTCCCTCAGGCACTGGCCTCAAGACACCGGTGGACACACCCCTCCGACTATCAGGTACTATTTAATCTCACTAAAACACTAACAACACAATAGAAAGATAAGGGATTTCCCAGAATTATCCTAGTAAATGGGTTTAAAAATATCTGAGTCCGTCCCAATGCAATCACCTTTTTTTTAAACTTTATTTATTTATTTATTTGTTCTAGTCCTTCGCTATCAATATCATCATCCACGAATCTTTCATCCTCGCTCAAATTAATGGGGAAATTGTCGTTTTCTCGGTCCGAATAGCTCATGCTGCTGGAGGCTCCCATTATAAACAATGTGAGGACGTGAGGAGCCCTCACCCTTGTGATGTCATCGTCTGCTACTTCCGGTAAAGGCAAGGCTTTTTTATCAGCACCAAACGTTGCAAACTTTATCGTGGATGTTCTCTACTAAATCCTTTCAGTAAAAATATGGCAATATCGCGGAATGATCAAGTATGACACATAGAATGGACCTGCTATCCCCGTTTAAATAAGAACATCTCATTTCAGTAGGCCTTTAATGTGGCGCCTGAGCTAAAATGAGTTTGACACCCCTGGTGTAGCCCCTACTGGCCAGGTGTCGGCGGCGCAACCCCTCCCCGTTTCCAGTTTATTTTTTAATGTCGTTCCTTTCTGGCCTACATCGCCCGCTTGAGGGTGGGGGGTCCCATTGCGGCCCACCATCTTGAAACGTGTGGCCCAGTACGTCTCAATAGAGGTTTCCCTAAGAGGGGGCAGCGGAGGCAGGGAGAGGTTGTGAGAACGACCCCGCGGAACAAACCACGGCCGGCCCAAGGCGGTCACATTTTAAGGGAATAGATCATTAGGTGTAATTAGGGTGTTCGCATTGTCACGTACCCCTCCACCCCGCCCCCTGACTGTGCAAGAATGAATAAAATGGGGAGATACCACCACCACCACCCCCCTACTCACACACACTGCAGTAGTTAGTGGAAACACTTTGATGTCACAAGAGTCGTCCAGAACTTGCCAGCATAAAGGCAGTGTTTTAAGCTTTCTCTCTCTCTCTCTCTCTCTCTCTCTCTCTCTCGACCCCTCTATCCCTGCCTCCCCTCTTTTCTTTCCATCCCTCCACACAGGGCTGTAAGACACACACACGCTTGAATGAGCGACAGCCTCGCCCTCCTCCCCTCATCTCTTTTTCAGCCTTCCCACCCCACATTTCTTTGAGGCCCGGTCAATTCTCCGGGCTAAACACAAAAAAAAAAGAAGCATCAAATGTTTTCCGCTGCCTGGTAATGAGGGAGTGGACCTCATCAGGGCCCGATAGTCAGCTATCCTTGGCTTTTGTTGGCGCTCAATGGCACTGCACTCTTTGAAAGGCTCAAAAGCAACTTTTTGAGGGGTAAAAGATAGAGAAAAGATATAGTGGGGAGGAGATGTCGTCGCCAAAGCTAAGGAAAAAGCCACTTTTTTCTTATTAATAATGCTAAATGACTTGCCCAGTGTAGAGCCGTGGACTGTTGGGACAAAGACATGACAGGAGCTACATGACTTTCTTTCAGCGTGGACTGATTGTTCCGTCTGTCATGTCCGCCTCAGCACAAGTCATTCAACTTTTCACATGCAGTGGTGTAGAGCAGTGGTTCTCCTGGGGGTACTTGAAGGTATGTCAAGGGGTACCTGAGATTTTTTTTAAATATTCACAATTCAAAAATCCTTTATAAATATATTTATTTAATAATACTTCAATAAAATTAATCAATCAATGAATTTATATAGCCCTATATCACTAGTGTCTCAAAGGGCTGCACAAACCACAACACAAACCTCAACGACATCATCGGTAGAGTCCACATAAGGGCAAGGAAAACTCACCCCAGTGGGACGTCGGTGACAGTGACAATGATGACTATGAGAAACTTTGGAGAGGACCGCATATGTGGGCAACCCCCCCACCACCAGGGGACCGAAAGCAATGGATGTCGAGCGGGTCTAACATGATACTGTGGAAGTTCAATCCATAGTGGATCCAACACAACCGTGAGAGTCTAGTCCAAAGCGGATCCAACACAGTAGCGAGAGTCCCGTCCACAGTGGAGCCAGCAGGAAACCACCCCAAGCGGAGGCGGATCAGCAGCACAGAGATGTCCTAGCCGATACACAGGCGAGCGTTCCATCCTGGGTCCCGACTCTGGACAGCCAGTTCTTCATCCATGGCCACCGGACAGGACCCCCTTCACAATGGAAAGTGGGACAGAGGGGAAAAAGAAAAGAAGCGGCAGATCAACCGATCAAAAAAAGGGGGGTATTTAAAGGCTAGAGTATACAAATGAGTTTTAAGGTGAGACTTAAATGCTTTTACTGAGGTGGCATCTCAAACTGTTACCGGGAGGGCATTCCAGAGTACTGGAGCCCGAACGGAAAACGCTCTATAGCCCGCAGACTTTTTTGGGGCTCTGGGAATCACTAATAAGCCGTAGTCCTTTGAACACAGATTTCTTGCTGGGACATATGGTACATAACAATCGGCAAGATAGGATGGAGCTAGACCGTGTAGTAATTAATTCGTAATTTGTAAAACGCAGATTTCTTGAATGTAACTTCATAAACTGTGAAAAGAAATGCAACAATGCAATATTCAGTGTTGACAGCTTGATTTTTTGTGGACATGTTCCATAAATATTGATATTAAAGATTTATTTTTTAGTGAAGAAATATTTAGAATTAAGTTCATGAATCCAGATGGATCTCTATTACAATCCTCAAAGACGGCACTTTAAGTTGATGATTACTTCTATCTATAGAAATCTTTATTTATAATTGAATCACATTTTTCAACAAGCTTTTAGTTATTTTTATAATTTTTTTTCCAAATAGTTCAAGAAAGATCACTACAAATGACAAATATTTTGCACCGTTATAATATTAAATAAATCAGAAATTGATGACATAGTGCTTTATTTTACTTCTTTACCTGTTTTTTTCCAACCAAAATTGCTTTGCTCTGATTAAGGGGTACTTGAATTAAAAAAAAAATTTCACTGGAGGTACATCACTGAAAAAAGGTTGAGAACCAATGTAATGTTTTCAATGTAGGTGTAAAAATAATGTATTTATATATTTATTTTGTATTTTATGTCATTCTTTTGTTTTGTTTGCATGGCTCAAAAATAAACCATTCATTCATTCATTCATTCATTCAACCACTGGTTTAGAGCACTGGTCCCCAACCACCGGTAAGGGGACCGGGAGCGGTCTATAACACATTTAAACATCATGTGGTTTATTTTGTACATATGCAGTATCATCTACATATACAGTATCATCTACAAAGACGCAAATAATTGCTATTGCAACATCTAGTGGACACATTTAGAACAACAGTTTGTTTCATTAAAAAATTTCTGGTTAATTTTTATAATTATCAAACTCATCCCGCGGGCCAGATAAAAATTGTTCGTGGGCCTGATCCGTCCCGCAGGCCGTACGTTTGACACCCCTGCATAAAACCATTTACAAACTAACGATTAACCTTTCGCCTGTCCCACTAGACCAGGGGTCGGCAACCCAAAATGTTGAAAGAGCCATATTGGACCGCAAATACGTAAAAGTAATCTGTCTGGAGCCGCAAAAATTTAAAATACGTGTCATAATTAATGGCAACACATTATGTAAGTGGCTAATTAGCTATATTAGCCCACTATCAAAATGACTATGTGTCGCAGGCTGACGCAACATTTCGTAGACAGAAATGTTGAAATATAATATTTATTCTGCACATTTTTACAACATTGGAAAACAGTAAAACTTCTCAAAAGGTGAGATAACTCCTGGAAATTACTGGCTTGGAATGGCCAAAGTTATAGATGTGTGTGTCCAAGTTTAAGGAAACGTCAGGGCCGTCTGCTTCTAATGGTCTAATTAGTCTTTGCAAGCTGGGTAACGTTTGCTGTGGTCTGGAACAAAATGGCACACAAACAATCAGAAATGTGACCAACATTACATACAGATAATGTGTTATGAAACATGGAGAAAAAAACTAAATACACAGAAGACATGAGTAAAGGAAGTTAAATATGCCTACAATCAATACATAATGATGCAATATCTACATACAGCTAGTCTAAATAGCATGTTAGCATCAAATTTGGTCTTGACCTCTGTATGTATGATGAGAAAATCGCAGATCATCAAGATGCAACCTTTAAATCAAATTTGAATAATAAGATATTGAGACTGATTTGGTGGATTGAAAGATGCCTTTTTTTATTTAAAAATAAAATTTTAAATGGGTATTTTAGTGGGTAGATTTTGAAATGTATTATATTGTATTGTGTTTTGTATATTACATGATGATGAATATTTAAGTGAGGGTCCCTGTCCTAGAAGCTGTGTGCTTCTAGGAATTACCTTTTTGCAGAACGAACTCCGAGTTCTACCAAACAAAAACTGTAAAAATGGGACCCATTACCTCCCTGCTTGGCACTCAGCATCAAGGGTTGGAATTGGGGGTTAAATCACCAGAAATGATTGGCGAGCGCGGCAGCCCATCTTCTTCCGCTTATCCGAGGTCGGGTCGCGGGGGCAGCAGCCTAAGCAGGGAAGCCCAGACTTCCCTCTCCCCAGCCACTTCGTCTAGCTCTTCCCAGGCCAGCCGGGAGACATAGTCTTCAAAACGTGTCCTGGGTCTTCCCCGTGGCCTCCTACTGGTTGGACGTGCCCTAAACACCTCCCTCGGGAGGCGTTCGGGTGGCATCCTGACCAGATGCCCGAACCACCTCATCTGGCTCCTCTCGATGTGGAGGAGCAGCGGCTTTACTTTGAGTTCCTCCCGGATGACAGAGCTTCTCACCCTATCTCTAAGGGAGAGCCCCGCCACACGGCGGAGGAAACTCATTTCGGCCGCTTGTACCCGTGATCTTATCCTTTCGGTCATGACCCAAAGCTCATGACCATAGGTGAGGATGGGAACGTAGATCGACCGGTAAATTGAGAGCTTTGCCTTCCGGCTCAGCTCCTTCTTCACCACAACGGATCGGTACAACGTCCGCATTACTGAAGACGCCGCACCGATCCGCCTGTTGATTTCACGATCCACTCTTCCCCCACTCGTGAACAAGACTCCTAGGTACTTGAACTCCTCCACTTGGAGCAGGGTCTCCTCCCCAACCCGGAGATGGCACTCCACCCTTTTCCGGGAGAGAACCATGGACTCGGATTTGGAGGTGCTGATTCTCATTCCGGCCGCTTCACACTCTGCTGCGAACCGATCCAGTGAGAGCTGAAGATCCCGGCCACATGAAGCCAACAGGACCACATCGTCTGCAAAAAGCAGAGACCTAATTCCGCGGCCACCAAACCGGAACCCCTCAATGCCTTGACTGCGCCTAGAAATTCTGTCCATAAAAGTTATGAACAGAATCGGTGACATAGGGCAGCCTTGGCGGAGTCCAACCCTCACTGGAAACGTGTCCGACTTACTGCCAGCAATGCGGACCAAGCTCTGACACTGATCGTACAGGGATCGGACTGCCACAATAAGACAGACCGATACCCCATACTCTCTGAGCACTCCCCACAGGACTTCCCGAGGGACACGGTTGAAGGTCTTCTCCAAGTCCACAAAGCACATGTAGACTCGTTGGGCAAACTCCCATGCACCCTCAAGAACCCTGCCGAGAGTATAGAGCTGGTCCACAGTTCCACGACCAGGACGAAAACCACACTGTTCCTCCTGAATCCGAGGTTCGACTATCCGGCGTAGCCTCCTCTCCAGTACACCTGAATAAACCTTACCGGGAAGGCTGAGGAGTGTGATCCCACGATAGTTGGAACACACCCTCCGGTCCCCCCTCTTAAAGAGAGGGACCACCACCACGGTCTGCCAATCCCCCCCCCCCCCCCCACTACAAAGTTATCATGGAACTGCGGCCTAGGGTGTCCTGGTGCCAAGTGCACATATGGACACCCTTATTTTTGAACATGGTGTTTGTTATGGACAAACTGTGACGAGCACAGAAGTCCAATAACAAAACACCACTCGGGTTCAGATCCGGGCGGCCATTCTTCCCAATCACGCCTTTCCAGGTTTCACTGTCGTTACCAACATGAGCGTTGAAGTCCCCCAGCAGAACAAGGGAATCATTCGAGGGAGCACTCTCCAGTACTCCCTCGAGTGTACCCAAAAAGGGTGGGTACTCTGAACTGTTGTTTGGTGCGTAAGCGCAAACAACAGTCAGGACCTGTCCCCCCACCCGAAGGCGGAGGGAGGCTACCCTTTCGTCCACTGGGTTGAACTCCAACATGCAGGCTTTGAGCCGGGGAGCAACGAGAATTGCCACCCCAGCCTGTCGCCTCTCACTGCCAGCAACGCCAGAGTGAAAGAGAGTCCAGACCCTTTCAAGAGAAGTGGTTCCAGAGCCCTTGCTGTGCGTCGAAGTGAGTCCGACTACATCCAGCCGGAATTTCTCTACTTTGCGCACTAGCTCAGGCTCCTTTCCCCCCCAGTGAGGTGACGTTCCACGTCCCAAGAGCGAGCTTATGTAGCCGAGGATTGGACCGCCAAGTGCCCTGCCTTCTGCTGCCGCCCAGCTCACATTGCACCCGACCTCTATGGCCCCTGCTATGGGTGGTGAGCCCATTGGAGGGGGGACCCACGTTGCTTCTCCGGGCTGTGCCCGGCCGGGCCCCATGGGTACAGGCCCGGCCACCAGGCGCTCGCCATCGTGCCCCACCTCCGGGCCTGGCTCCAGAGGGGGGCCCCGGTGACCCGCGTCCGGGCGAGGGAAATCTGGGTCCTTTGTTTTTACTTTTCATAGAGGTTTTCGAGCTGCTCTTTGTCTGGCCCCTCACCTACGACCAGTTTGCCTTGGGAGACCCTACCAGGGGGCTTAAAGACCCCAGACAACATAGCTCCTAGGATCATTGGGACACGCAAACTCCTCTACCACGGTAAGGTGGCAGCTCAGAAAGGAGAATAATGAACATATAATCAATCAATCAATTATTATTTATACAGCCCTAAATCACTAGTGTCTCAAAGGGCTGCACAAACCACAACACAAACCACAACGACATCCTCAGTAGAGCCCACACAAGGGCAAGGAAAACTCACCCCAGTGGGACGTCGGTGACAATGATGACTATGAGAAACCTTGGAGAGGACTGCATATGTGGGCTTTTTTTGGGCTCTGGGAATCCCTAATAAGCCGAAGTCCTTTGAACGCAGATATCTTGCCGGGACATATGGTACAATACAATCGGTAAGATAGGCTGGAGCTAGACCGTCTAGTATTTTATACGTAAGTAGTAAAACCTTAAAGTCACATCTTAAGTGCACAGGAAGCCAGTGCAGGTGAGCCAGTATGGGCCCAATGTGATTAAACTTTCTTGTTCTTGTCAAAAGTCTAGCAGCCGCATTTTGTACCAACTGTAATCTTTTAATGCTGGACATGGGGAGACCCGAAAATAATACGTTACAGTAATCGAGGCGAGACGTAACAAACGCATGGATAATGATCTCAGCGTCATTAATGGACGAAATGGAGCAAATTTTAGCGATATTACAGAGATGAAAGAAGCCCGTTTTAGTAACGCTTTATATATATATATATATATATATATATATATATATATATATATATATTTTTTTTTTTTTTTTAACACCAGGTTGCAAAACAAAAACATGTGTTAATCAATTGTTTGATTATAAACTGTGTTTTTCTTTTCATCAATATATATATGTGTGTGTGTGTGTGTGTGTGTGTGTGTGTGTGTGTGTGTGTGTGTGTGTGTGTGTGTGTGTGTGTGTGTGTGTGTGTGTACACACACAAAAAGAAAAAACATTTTTTTAATCGAAAAATAGATTAAAACATTTTTATTTAATTTTTTTGCAACCTGCTCTTAAAGAGTTGTGGAGGGTTTTTGTACAAAAAGTAGGTAAAATACAATTGGTTTAACTCTAATTGCATAGCTGCTTGGAAATTTTGACTCAATATTAAAATGCAGCATTTTCACTGCAGCATTTTGTACAATTTCTTTTTAAACGTTATTGAATAAATTGGTTGAAGATATTTTGAACTGATCTTCCAATTTGCTTTAGTTTCCATAAACTCCATGATCAGTGTTGAAGTTAAGAGTGAAAGTAAAATTCAGAGTAGGCGTTTTGGCGGATTTAATCTTGGAGGAGTGATTATTCGACAAACCCCTCAAGATTGGTAATCAAATATTATGACCTACACCTGGTTATAAATAACCTATGGAATCATCATCACTCATTGTGTTCCTGTTCCGTCTTCGCCTTCCCTCTCTGTTTTCTGTGCTCATTCCTAAAAGACAAACTCAATCTAATAATGTGGCTGTGATTGAAGGTTTTTGGGAGTTTTTTTTACACCTTTTTTCCAGGGACTATTTAGCCATCGGTGGGGTCGGAGTAGGTTGATGAAATGACACCTCCCTTTTGTGCGAGGGGGAGGGCGACTTTGTCAGGGTGTTATTAAGCCTGATTTCGCCAATTGGCTCTGAGTGGGAACTCCATTTGTGTGAGCGGACACGCTGATAAAAAGTTGACAGCGTAGAAGAATGGAGTATTTTCGTCTCCTTGCTTTATGATTGCTAATTATCCGCCAGCTTAAGGAGGGCAGTGGCGGAAATTCACTGATTTTATAATTTGCAACGAGCTGTCTTTGAATACTCAGCAAGTCGCCTGATGGCATTGATGGGATGATACGCCGTTCCCTTTCTTTCCTCCTGAAGAATGGCGCAGATGATGATTACAGTTTGCGCTGTCCTCTCTGACATGAATCCTGTTGACATTTTACACCGTATGCAAAAGTTTGAACCCCGCATTACAGGCTCTCCAACTCTGAATAGCTGCAGGAAGAATGGATCACGCAAGTTCAGCTCTCTGTTGATGCTGCAAAAGTCCATTTTATTTTTGACAAAAAGGTCACAAAAGATAACTTTATAGAGCATTTTGTCCTTTTGAAATGCACCATACTTTCCGGGTTATTGAACGCTCCGGTATTGAAGCCACCCCCACCAAATTGTCGAAGAAAATAATACGTGTATGTATATTGGCCGCACAAGACTAGATACAGTGGGGCAAAAAAGTATTTAGTCAGCCACCGATTGTGCAAGTTCTCCCACTTAAAATGATGACAGAGGTCTGTAATTTTCATCATAGGTACACTTCAACTGTGAGAGACAAAATGTGGAAAAAAAAATCCAGGAATTCACATTGTAGGAATTTTAAAGAATTTATTTGTAAATTATGGTGGAAAATAAGTATTTGGTCAACCATTCAAAGCTCTCACTGATGGAAGGAGGTTTTGGCTCAAAATCTCACGATACATGGCCCCATTCATTCTTTCCTTAACACAGATCAATCGTCCTCTCCCCTTAGCAGAAAAACAGCCCCAAAGCATGATGTTTCCACCTCCATGCTTCACAGTAGTTATGGTGTTCTTGGGATGCAACTCAGTAGTCTTCTTTCTCCAAACACGACGGGATGAGTTTATACCAAAAGTTTATACAAGGAATTCCCCTATATTGGAAATGAATGGGCAATATACAAATCCCACATATCTCATCCCATTCGAAACGTTCAAAGATTCACAAACTCCACTCAGCCTGGACATTCAAGCATTCCAGTTCATGCGCAATTCCTACCAGAATTGCAAATTCTAGTTAAGTTTAAAATATGTTGTTTATGTTCAGGAGAGCTGCCACACCGTCTGCCTGGACTCCGGGGTGGACTACAGGATGCAGCACAAGACCACGGGAGGGAAACTCTATTACCTGTAAGACCCAAATACTCTTTTTTGATTGTTTCATTTTCCATGTCTGGAAAAAATCAGATGTTAATTTCCATCTGCCATACGTCCATAAATAACTAGCTTGCTGCTTTTAATGTATTCAAAGAGAGAAACAAAGGTGGATAAAATGTGACAAAATGGCACAGCTTTAAAGCTTGTTTTCTCTGCAATACTCAAGCACTCTCGCCTTTTCGGTGTATGTAAATAAACAGGGCAGCACACGCTCTTTAATGACACCACCGCGCAAACATCTCATTTTACCGCGCTTTCATTGGCTAATGCTCCAGTCCAACATCGTGTAGTTTTTCCCCCTCACGGCGTAAAAAAGCTAAGTACCCCTTCTCTTCCACTCTGCTCCTCATGTTTGATGTGGCCACTTCAGCGTTATTAATTTCATATTCCATTACCTGTTTATTGCCCTGTGTGTGTGTGTGTGTGTGTGTGTGTGTGTGTGTGTGTGTGTGTGTGTGAGTGTGTGTGTGTGTGTGTGTGTGTGTGTGTGTGTGTGTGTGTGTGTGTGTGTGTGTGTGTGTGTGTGTGTGTGTGTGTGTGTGTGTGTGTGTGTGTGTGTGTGTGTGTGTGTGTGTGTGTGTGTGTGTGTGTGTGTGTGTGTGTGTGTGTGTGTGTGTGTGTGTGCGTGCGTGCGTAGGACAGGAGAGCCTGACGCAAACACAGTCTTGGACGCAATGTTTGAAGAGCTGGCCTTTTCACAAAAGAGCCGTAAGGAAACTGGAATTGACTGTTTATCCTTTTATGCAACAGTTTGTTCTGATTATGATTTAATTTTGCTTTAAATAACAACATCGGAAACTAGAATTGACTGTTTATCCTTTTATGCAACAGTTTGTTCTGATCATGATTTAATTTTGCTTTAAATAACAACATGATTATTATGAAGATTGCTTGAGACAAGAAGAGTCACATCTATTGTGATACTGGATGTACTTTAAAGGGGAACATTATCACAATTTCAAAAGGGATAAAACCAATAAAAATCAGTTCCCAGTGGCTTATTTTATTTTTCAAAGTTTTTTTCAAAATTTTACCCATCATGGAATATCCCGAAAAAAGGCTTTAAAGTGCCTGATTTTCGCTATCTGTAAATCCACCCGTCCATTTTCCTGTGACGTCACATAGTGATGCCAATACAAACAAACTGAAGCTATTGAGCGAATTGCAATTGAAGCTATTCAGCGATCGCCTTCTAACCAACGATTGATCTTTTGACCACTGGAGCAACTTAAATCCGTCAATTGGTAAATGTTTGTTTGGCATTAAATGTGGATGGAGGGAAACGCTGGATGCAAATTTAGCTACAAATGTACATACAGCTAGCCTAGCCTAAATAGCATGTTAGCATCAATTAGCTGGCAGTCATGTCGCGACCAAATATGTCTGATTAGCACATGAGTCAATAATATCAACGAAACTCACCTTTGTGATTTTGTTGACTTTATCATTGGAAATGCATCTGCTTTGAGTGTCGCAGGATATCCACACATCTCTGTGCCATCTCTGTCGTAGCATCGATTAGCATGCCGTGCTAATCGATGCACACTCCACGTAAGTCAACTTGAATCCGTCTCTGATCGTTTTGTTACACCCTCCGACAACACACCGACGAGGCATGATGTCTCCAGGTTACGGAAAACAGTCGAAAAAACGGAAAATAACATAGCTGATTTGACTTGTGTGTGTAATGTGTTTGAGAAAATGGCGGATTGCTTCCCATTGTAACGTCACGGGTGAAAGGTCATCGCTCCGACAGCGAACAATTGAAAGGCGTTTAAATCGCCAAATTCACCCTTTTAGAGTTTGGAAATTGGTTGAAAAGACATATGGTCTTTTTTCTGCAACATCAAGGTATATATTGATGCTTACATAGGTCTGGTGATAATGTTCCCCTTTAAGTGGTAGGAATGAGACATTCTCAAACGATTTGAGTCTTTTGAACAGCACTTTTAAGTGAATGTTGTTGTTTTTTTCTGCAACGTCACATGGCTGGCAACTGGAGTAGAAAATATGAGTTAAATTTACTTTTTATTTTATTTGTATATTTTAATAGTTTATGATTATTTATTAATTAATGTATTCATTTATTCACTTTTCTGGCTCATTCTAAAGTAGTTCAAGCATAAATGTAAAGTGTGTTTACATCTTTATTGCATACTCATTTTTGTCTCGTTTTGCCAATACTTTTTGTATACATTTTCTTCTTACATTTTCCACTGCTTGTTCCTCATTTATGTTTTGTTTTGTTTTTATGTATTGTTATAATGCTCTTAAGCTACAAAGTGTTTTAGGTGAGGAATTTTTTTTAAAATTTTGATCCACATTTTTTGATTGTATTTTAAATTTAAAAATTAATTTATGTGCCGAGGGCCAAATCTGGCCCGTTACATTATTTAATGTGGCCCGCGAAAGCCTGGAAATAACATGCGTTAATAAAATGCTTAATACCTCCTCACTAAATATATTTATTTCCCTTTTGACATTAAAAATAATTTACTGCATGCCATTGCATATATTTTAAAATTCAATATTATCAAAATCAAAATATCATCATGTAGTCCAAAAATATTTTTGTTAAAATAAAGATAAATAATGTACTTAAATATCTGCTAGACCAATGCTTTCAAAACAAATGATCAATCAAATTGTACACCGTAAAATTATCAATAGATTTTACGGTTAAGTTCCGCCGACTGAGTTTTTTTACCGTAAAATCAACTTTGGTACTGTTTTTTTCCCACTAAAACATTAAGAAACAAACGAAATAAAACAATGTTTTACAGTTAAAAAAAAAGGCTGCTCTGATGCTTGAAATTCACAGCTTGTTTTTCCAGTCCATTCCATTGATTCCATTTTTTTTATATGCTGTTAAAAAAACAACTGCTTTTACTGTAAAATTCTGGTGACTGAGCTGCCAGTTTTTAAAGTAAAATTTTATTTATTTTTGAAGCTTATGTAAAAAAAAATATTGTTAATGTATTATATGTTTATATATATGTTATATATATATATATATATATATATATATATATATATATATATATATATATATTTATACATATATAAATGTATATTCATTTATTACTCATTGTTAAAATCGGCCCTCTGAGGGCAATTATGTGCCCTCAATGAAAACAAGTTTGACAAACCTGTTCTAAAGGAATATTGTTATTGTACATATTCTAAGATATTCAAATAACACTGTACAACACTGTTACTAGCTAGCTGGCAACTAGTACGCTAATCGCTTGCTCACAACCAACACACTAATCGCTAGCGGGCAACTGGTGCACTAATTGCTAGATGGCAGCGTGTGCCGCAAATCGCTTGCTCACAACCAACACACAACTGGTGCACTAATGGCTAGATGGCAGCGTGTGCCACAAATCGCTTGCTCACAACCAACACACAACTGGTGCACTAATTGCTAGATGGCAGCGTGTGCCGCAAATCGCTTGCTGGCTAATTGATATCTAAATGCAAAAATCTTCATGTTTTCATTTGAAACCTGCAGGGTACAGTGAGTAGGCCATGTGTTATCTACACTGCAGTGTGTTGGATCAATGTTGACGTGTATTCACAGATGTTAAAATTTGTGGACATATTGCAGGGGGAATAAAAAAAAATGTGTAGAAAAAAAAAAGTCTAGTCAACCAAACTTTTGTAAACTCGTATTTACAGTTTTGACCTTAGAGAGTGGGCTTCTACAGTATCTTATTCCAGCTGCTTTTCTGTCAAACACACCATCAGCAGCTTCTCCATATTTTCATGGATAAATATAATATAATTTTAGACGTTGTTTGATCGATTTTTATTTGCAGATTTTTATCCGTGGCAATTATGAGTATTTCTGAAAACTGTAATTTATAATATTTTTATTTTTTTTTGCATTATTGTCCTCTCGTTTGCTTTGTCTGTTTTAAAAAGCCAACATTTTTAAGAAAAAGCAGCTTTTTTTTTTTAAGTCATGCAGTCATTTCTTATTTAATAATAATATCGTGGCAATAAAATTATCTTTTGGTTATGATGCATTTGATTGACAGCGTGATGGATGGTCATGGTTGGGGTGTGTTTCCATAGTTACAGGTCCTCAGGTGCTCAGTGTTCTGGGAAGAGAAGTGACGCTGGAGAAGACCTGTGGCTCCATTGCAGACTGCACTTTCCATGAGCTGTGTGGTCGAGTGAGTGATTTTACCCAAATGTCATCTTTTACTTCGTTGCATGCATGTAAGCAAAAGATAGAACATAAATACATTAATATACATTGATGCATATTATGTATATTAGTCTGTGCTTAAATTGCCAACTGTCTATTAGGGGTGAAGTATTTATTGTACGAATGCTTTTAATTATCCTTTTAAAAAATATATGTTTTGTAATATATATTTTTTCATATTTATTTTTATACAATGTTAAATATTTCCCCCCAAATAATTATACTTTTAAAATAGCCATTTTGCGAACTTGCACAATCCCAACATTTCTCAACTGATTTGATCCGTTCCACCATCCACACACTCCACTCATCTTAAAAAAACCAAACTACCATTTTCCAGGTTGAAAAAAATTCCAGGAATTCCCAGAATTCTGTCTGTTAAGGATAATGTATTTATTGTTCAAATGCTTTTTTTATATTTTTTTTTACTTTGTATAATATATTTTTTACATAATTATTTATTTGTAATATTACATATTTTCCCACAGATAATTATACTTTGAAAATAATATGCATTCATATATATATATATATATATATATATATATATATATATATATATATATATGTGTGTGTGTGTGTATGTATGTATATATAAATATGTATATATATATATATATTTTTTTTTTTTTTTCCAACTGTATCCTCATAATAAGCTCCATGTAATAATGTATATTCCACCCTACCTTTAAATGCCACTTTAAACATCAGCTTTACAGATACCATGCCTGTCCTACAAGTGGTGTGTTTTGATGAAGTTGTCTACTGCAGTAAAGGTATTTACAGCCCCCTAGTGGTTTCACTGGTGGTATTTTCTTTTCAACCCATATGGTGAAGAAAAAGTATTATTTTTGCATTGTGGTGCTATGGAAAAACCTTTTTAATTGTACAAAATAACTTGAATTTGATGCAGTAAGATTTTTGGACACTTTTTTTTTTGTTTATTCAAGAACTTACAGCGGAGACTTTAAAAGAACGTTTGCAGAGTTTAAAGATTGTTTTTTGGTCATTTAGATATATGTTATAATTAAAATAACTATACTAAATATGGTAATAAGGTTACTCAAATCAAATAAAGCATGTCTGACTTCCTACACACCATGACAAAAATATCAAATGTCAATCAAGGCTCACCTTGAAGCACACACACCAGTACTGACTGGTAAAAATGTAAGAATACATCCATCTGTGGCAACAAAGGAGAAAGTTTTTGCCCATAACTGTAACTTGATGAAAGTTATAAACAGAGGCGTCGCTAGGGTTTAAAGACAGGGGATGCACTAATAATATCAAAATCATAATAATGATAATGTGACGAATTATTTAGGTTGGAAAAGAACTAGAATTTTGATGCAATATAGTTTTCTGGACAATTTGTAATTATTCAAGAATTTACAGAGAATTGTTTGTGTCATTTAAATATATAAGATAGTCATGAATGTTAATAAATATAGTCATGAAAATTTTATTATAAAGGTTACTTACATTACGGATTTGGCCCGCGAAACTCATGAGTCCAACAAAGCATCGCATCAGGGAGTGTTTTCAACTAAATCAAACACCAGGCGGTCTCTGAATGTATGCTGCCATCTTGCGGAAGTGAAAATACTTTGAAGTAATAGCACAGCATTTACTTAAATGACACAATTCAAACAACCATCCCGAGTCATGGTGCAAAAAATAAATAAAAAAAAGAATTATAATTCCAACTAACATAAAGGTCAACAGACCTGGTCACACCTAAGACAACCTGCTCCCTGAACCTTGTAGATATTATCAGGGTTCGTACGGGTGCTTAAAAACCTTGAAAATGCTTGGATTTTAATGTTGTGTTTTCAAGATTGGAAAAATGCTTGAATTTTGCGTGAAGTGCTTGTAAATGTTTGGAAATGTTCATCATATTTCTCAGCAGTCTGACTCCATAGGCGAATTATAAAATGGAAAAAAAATAAAATAAGTTTCCTTAAAAATGAAAGCTACACGCTTGATCTGTTGGCTTTGCACTAGCCCTTACATTAGGTCAGATCTGGGCAAATTACGGCCCGGGGTCCACATGCGGCCCGTTGAGCTTTTCAATCTCGCCCGCCGGACATTCCCAAATAATTTTTTTTTAGATCTTTAAGATGGAAAGTGTAGCTGCCATCATGATGTGCAGTGATGTTTTATAACGACCGTAAGTCTTGAACTATACAAAGTTTTTCAATGGTTGGAATATGCGCTTATGGATGTTATACCAGTTACTATGGTAATTTAATTAGTTACTATGGTCATCTAATTAGTTACTTTGGTAATGAAAGTCACAGCAGCTTAGGCGAGGCACCAAGCAGTGTGGGTGGGGAGCGTTTCCACAGACGCAGAAGGAGATTTTCTCAACAAAGTTCTATAGCTTAGTGATGTTTCTGATGTATCCCATTGTAGGTGGGTTTATTTTGTACCATTGGTGTTTATATTTCACTGTTTGTTGCATTTCACTTGATTGTAAAATGTGTTGATCGAAAGGGGCTGTGGTTTATATTTTGTCAATATTTAGTGTTTTAGCTTTCATAGAAAAATGTAAAATTTCATTATGTTTTTTAAGGCGGTCCGTCATAACGTTTTTGACACGAGTCAAAATAACCTACTCAGTGGCCTAGTGGTTAGAGTGTCCGCCCTGAGATCGGTAGGTTGTGAGTTCAAACCTCGGCCGAGTCATACGAAAGACTATAAAAATGGGACCCCGGCCGAGCCATACAGAAGACTGTAAAAATGGGACCCATTGCATGATGATGAATATTTTAAGTGCGGGTCCCTGTCCATTAGCTGTGTGCTTCTAGGAATTACCTTTTTGCAGAACGGACTCCGAGTCCAACCAAAGACTGTAAAAATGGGACCCATTACCTCCCTGCTTGGCACTCAGCATCAAGGGTTGGAATTGGGGGTTAAATCACCATAAATGATTCCCGGGCGCGGCACCGCTGCTGCCCACGCCTCCCCTCACTTCCCAGGGAGTGATCAAGGGGATGGGTCGAATGCAGAGGACAAATTTCACCACAACTAGTGTGTGTGTGACAATCATTGGTACTTTAACTTTAATTGCCCAGGCCTGCATTAGGTTGTTCTCATGCATATACGTCTCTGTGTCGCCCCCAAGAGGACATTGGTGCATCGGTCCATCATGCCGGGAGGTTGTCGTTTCAATTAACATGATGTATGTAAGAATTATGATACAAACAAACAAGTAAACAATACTAATTGATGTTATTTCTTGTAAGGAATGATGTATACATGAATGATGATGATACAAACAAACAAGTAACCAACGTTTGCAAACACCAATGACATTGAATAATCTACAGAAACACTGCTTCATTTTCTATGCCCCATTCAGTTAATGATAACTGCTGCTTCAATGTTAGGCTTAGGTTTCAGCAGATGTTCCCTATTTTACGTACAGACAACATTTGGTGACCTCAAACAGCAAGGCTGTGGGTTGATTCACACTGGTTTTCGCCTTTTTAAGGGTACTGGAAAAACTGGATAATTGATTGTCCTTAAAAAAGTGCTTATTTGTACCATGAATTGATTAACATGGACCCCGACTCAAACAAGATGAAAAACTTATTCGGGTGTTACCATTTAGTGGTTAATTGTACGGAATATGTACTGTACTGTGCAATCTACTAATAAAAGTTTCAATCAATCAATTAATCAAAATGCTTGAATTTGGCCATGGAAAAGGTGTACGAAGCCTGTGTTAAGAAAAATGTCCAAATACCATAAAACATTTCAAGATTTTGCCCATTTAAGTCTAGTACCCGCACTCTTTTACTATGAGCCACGCTGTTGTAACACGTGGCTTGGCATTGTCTTGCCGAAATAAGCAGGGGCGTCCATGATAACGTTGCTTGAATGGCAACATATGTTGTTCCAAAACCTGTATGTACCTTTCAGCATTAATGGTGCGTTCACACGTGTGTAAATTACATTTAAATCCATTAGTGGGCATTATGTTCTAATTTTCCTGAAGGAATCAATAAAGTACTATCTATCTTTTATGGGAAACCTGTAAAAAAAAAAAAAAACACTCTCTCAACACTTATCCATGTTTGCCGCATTTTAGCTGCTTGATATTTCTGATTGGTTACAAAACTTTTAAGAATGTCGTCAGGTAGACAAGAAGGTAGGAGTCAAACTTTCACATACTTTTAATATCCAATTGTATTAATTAGATATCCACTGTATTAATATAATATGTACATACTTTACATGCAGTCGCCAAATTGTTTTTGGCCCAAGGCAAAAAAGTTTGGACACCCCTGACCTTTACCCTCTTATCAAACATGTAAAATGGTCTTGAAGGTCATCAAATGACGCTCGCACACACAGCACCGGCATTTAGGAACAAAGAAAGGTAAAACCAGAATAAAACATCCATCTGTGGCAGCAAAGGAGATAGTTTCACTTTTGCCCATAACTGTAGTGGGTTCAAGAACCCCTGGATTATAATTAGAAACAGGGACTTTTAATGACAAGGTGATGCACTCATAATAACATAATCGTACTACCAATAATGATGTGATTCGTATTAGTCTCAGCCAGGGCTGCGAATCTTTGGGTGTCCCACGATTCGGTTCAATATCGATTCTTGGGGTCACGATTTGCTAATATATTGATTTTTTTCCGATTACATTCGATTCTCGATTCAAAAACGATTTTTTTCCCCGATTTAAAAGGATTCTGTATTCATTCAATACATAGGATTTCAGCAGGATCTACCCCAGTCTGCTGACATGCAAGCAGAGTAGCAGATTTTTTTTTTTAAAAGCTTTTATAATTGTAAAGGACAATGTTTTATCAACTGATTGCAATAATTTAAATTTGTTTCAACTATTAAACGAACCAAAAATATGACTTATTTTATCTTTGTGAAAATATTGGACACAGTGTGTTGTCAAGCTTATGAGATGCTATGCAAGTGTAAGCCACTGTTCTTTTTTTTAATTTATAAATATCTAATGATAATGTCAATGAGGAATTTTTAATCACTGCTTTGCTGAAATTATAACTAATATTGATACTGTTGTTGATAATGTTCATTTTTGTTTCACTACTTTTGGTTTGTTCTGTGTTGTTTGTGTCTTTCTCTCAATTGCTCTGTTTATTGCAGTTGCTGGGTCAGGTTTGGTTTTGGAATTGGATTGCATTTTTATGGTATTGCTGTGTATTGTTTTGTTGGATCGATTAAAAATAATAATAAAATACAATTAAAAAAGAAAATTTTAAATCAATTTTTTAAAAAATGAGAATTGATTCTGAATCGCACAACCTATACGGTTCGATTCATATTCGAATCGATTTTTTCCCACACCCCTACTCCCAGCTCATTTCTACTTTACACACCAAAGTGTGTGTCCTCGTGTGTGCGTATTCTATCTCAATCTGAATGACTCCATGTCAAAAAGCGTGTTTGAGTTGAGTTTAAGTTTATTTCGAACATGCAAGCATACAACATGATACATCACAATTTCCAATTTCTCTTTTCAACATGTTCGAAAAGGAGTAGTTTGTAGTGCATTGCTGTGCATGCTCAAAGTAAACATTAAAAAACAGATAAAATAATGAAATCCTTGAATGATTTGAGGCTGCTGGCATAATAGGTCAGATATACACGTCCCAGCATGCATTGTGTCTTTTGAGTGTTCGTCCAGCAAACTATTTTATTTATTTATTTTTTCATGTTTAGTCCCTTGGTGCCAGCGATTACCTGGAGATGGCGCGGCTCTTTGACACGGTGTTCATTAGACACGTCCCCGTGCTGACGCTGGCCATGAAGGACCAAGTGAGGCGCTTCACCACCCTCATCGACAACTTCTACGATAAAAAGGTATCCAGTTGAGCTGCTCACTTTCTATAATTCTCCACCAAATCAGCCCGTTTGACCTCTTTGATGACGTCTTATGCAATTTCAATGTTGTCCTCTGGGAGGCACTGCAGATCAATTTAGAACCAAATATAGAATAATTTCATCAGATCTCATAGGGCCAGCGGTTACAGAAAGGTATTTTTTCTAATGGCAAAAAAGGACATTAAAACAAGCAGTCTAATGGGGAATATATATATATATATATATATGTACACTAGAGATGCGTGGTTTGCGGTCTCACCCGCAGATAAACCGCGGGTCGCGTGGTTGACATGACGAAAAAATTGATTTTAATTAGATTCGGGCGGGTGGCGGTTGAACCATCTGGAAATATTTGATATGCATGGTTCTGTGATCAGTATCCTTTGCCATTCAAAGTGCCATTTAAGACCCATGACATAAAGCGATGAAGATAATAAGATACGCTATTATTCTCCTGAATGACTCCCGTTAGTCACCCAGATAATAAATATTAGGGCGTGCTTTGAGCCATTGGCTTTGTCGCCCTTTATAGCATGTACAATCTGCTTGTCAGTCCAGCATCATGTTGTGTGTGGCTTCCGCAGCAACAAGGCATACTGGGTGACACTAATGGTTGTGATACAAACAATTTTAACACTCTTAGTAATATGCGCCATGCTGTGAAGCCACACCAAACAAGATTGACAAACACATTTCGGGAGAACTTCCTCACAGTAACACAACATAAACGCAACACAACAAATACCCATAATCCTTGTATTCATGACACATCCTGACTATTTTATACACCCCCGCTAGCAGCAAACCCCGCCGCCTACACCCACACATACACACACACATATGTATATATATATATATGCGTGCATATATATATATAAATCACTTCCCTTTATAGTTTCCCATCACCCAGCAATAGTTGCTGGGTCAATGTTCGCTATAGGCAACATTTACGTTCTCCTGTTTTTCCTCCTCGCTGTAGTGATTTGGTGGTACACACTAGCATTCCTCGTTTTTAACCCTTGGTGACCTTTTGTGCTCTTTTTAGCTCCACTTTTGCTAGTATTCTTAGTTTAGTATTTTTGTCCTGCCTTTAATTTATTAAAGAGACTTCATCTTACCTCCACGCTACTCCTGCATTGGAAGGAACGCTACCAGCGCAGGTATGCGCCCCCGCAGACGTAACATTATTAACATATTTGTTCACTTACGGTTCTGATATTGTAATTGTGGCAAAAATGAATACAACAGTTTTCTCAATAGTTAAGCCAGTCATGATTAACATATAAGATGAAAAATATCTCATTTTCAACAGAGTTGAAATATATATATATATATATATATACATATATATATATATATACAGTGGGGCAAAAAAGTGTTTAGTCAGCCACTGATTGTGCAAGTTCTCCCACTTAAAATTATGACAGAGGTCTGTAATTTTCATCATAGGTACACTTCAACTGTGAGAGACAGAATGTGAAAAGAAAATCCAGGAATTCCCATTGTAGGAATTTTAAAGAAATGATTTGTAAATTATGGTGGAAAATAAGTATTTGGTCAACCATTCAAAGTTCTCCCTGATGGAAGGAGTTTTTGGCTCAAAATCTCACGAGACATGGCCCCATTCATTCTTTCCTTAACACGGATCAATCGTCCTGTCCCCTTAGCAGAAAAACAGCCCCTAAGCAGGATGTTTCCACCCCCATGTTTCACAGTAGGTGTGGTGTTCTTGGGATGCAACTCAGTATTCTTCTTCCTCCAAACACGACGAGTTGAGTTGATACCAAAATGGATACATGGATGATACAGCAGAGGATTGGGTGAATGTCATGTGGTCAGATGAAACCAAAATAGAACTTTTTGGTATCAACTCAACTCGTCGTGTTTGGAGGAAGAAAAATACCCAAGAACATCATACCTACTGTGAAGCATGGGGGTGGAAACATCATGTTTTTCTGCTAAGGGGACAGGACGATTGATCCGTGTTAAGGAAAGAATGAATGGGGCCACGTATCGTGAGATTTTGAGCAAAACCTCCTTCCATCAGTGAGAGCTTTGAATGTTTGACCAAATACTTATTTTTCACCATAATTTACAAATTATTTTTTTTTAATTCCTACAATGTGAATTCCTGGATTTTTTTTTTCAAATTCTGTCTCTCACAGTTGAAGTGTACCTATGATGAAAATTACAGACCTCTGTCAACATTTAATGTGGGAGAACTTGCTCAATCGGTGGCTGACTAAATACTTTTTTGCCCCACTGTATGTATATGTATATATGTACATATATATCTATGTATAAATGTGTACATGTATGTATATATATATATATATATATATATATATATATATATATATATATATATATATATATATATATATATACATATGTTTATACATATGTTTATATGTATATTGTACATACTGTATATTTGAGTGGTAAAAATTAATAGAAATACGAATCAAAAAATCTGTTTTAATTTTAAAGATATTAATACATCGTTTAGCAAGCCTCTGGATTGATCAATATTTAGTATGAATCGGTCGATGTCCGGTTGAAAATTCACAAATCAGTTGTTTGGAGCTCCGCTACAAAATATGGCCACTCTAATCTTGCGGGACTTCTATGATGAAATAATATGAGAGTAACGTTCTCGTTTGGGACTGACTGCAACAGAGCAAGAAAACTTAAATTTTGACCAAAAGGCCATAAAACCATCCATCCATTTCCTACCGCTTATTCCCTTTTACTCGCAGGGGGCCATAAAACAAAGTTTTTTAAAGATTTCAAGCGATGAAATTAAAAATTATAATAATTCATTTGTGGCTTATGACACTTTTGTGAGCAAGTCCCTTGTGGATCCTTAGAGTAAGTGTGCACAGTAAATGTTAGGGTTGAGTTAGATTGCGACAACTTAACCCTGAGTTTTAAAGTGTTTTTACCAAAATTCCATAAATAAACCTTTTTTAATGTGATGCTCTAGGTGAGAGTGGTGCTGCAGGCTGCGGTGCCTTTAGAGCAGCTGTTTGTCCACACTGGAGGGGATGATGAGCGGGACCAGCAGCTTCTGGATGACTTGGGCCTGAGTCAGGTGCAAACTTAACCCTATAAATAATGTGTTTACTCATTCCAAGATACTCTGTTAAATAAATACACATTTGCTATTATGTTCAGTTTTACAAAACCCAAAAAGACTGAGAAAGTTGAGGAATGCTCATCAAACACTTATTTGGAACATCCCACAGGTGAACAGGCATTATAATTGGGAACGGGTGGGTGCCATGATTGGGTATAAAAGCAGCTTCCATGAAATGCTCAGTCATTCACAAACAGAGATGGGGCGAGGGTCACCACTTTGTGAACATATGCGTGAGCAAAATGTCCAACGGTTTTAGAACAACATTTCTCAACAAGCTATTGCAAGGAATTTAGGGATTTTACTATCTACAGTCCGTATTATTATCAAAAGGTTCAGAGAATCAGGAGAAATCACTGCACGTAAGCAATGATATTATGGACCTTGGATCCCTCAGGCGGTACTGCATCAAAAAGTGACATCAGTGTGTAAAGGATATTGCCACATGGGCTCAGGAACACTTCAGAAAACCACTGCCAGTAACTACAGTTGGTCGCTACATCTGTACAGTAAGTGCAAGTTAAAACTTCACTATGCAAAGCCAAAGCCATTTATCAACAACACCCAGAAACACTGCGGGAGCTCATCTAAGAAGGACTGATGCAAAGTGGAAAAGTATTCTGTGGTCTGACGAGTCCACATTTTAAATTGTTTTGGAAAATGTGGACGTGGTGTCCTCCAGAACAAAGAGGCAAAGAACCATCCGGACTGTTATAGGCGCAAAGTTGAAAAGCCAGCATCTGTGATGGAATGGGGGTGTATTAGTGCCCAAGGCATGGGTAACTTACACATCTGTGAACGCACCATTAATGCTGAAAGGTACATACAGGTTTTGGAGCAACGTGTTGCCATCCAAGCAACGTTTTCATGGACGCCCCTGCTTATTTTAGCAAGAAAATGCCAAGCCACGTGTTACAACAGCGTTGCTTCATAGTAAAAGAGTGCGGGTACTCGACTGGCCTGCCTGTAGTCCAGACCTGTCTCCCATTGAAAATGCGTGGCGCATTATAAAGCCTAAAATACCACAACGGAGACCCCGGACTATTGAACAACTTAAGCTGTACATCAAGCAAGAATGGGAAAGAATTCCACCCGAAAAGCTTCAAAAATGTGTCTCCTCAGTTCCCAAACATTTACAGAGTGTTGTTAAAAGGAAAGGCCATGTAACACAGTGGTAAAAATGCCCCTGTGCCAACTTTTTTGCAATGTGTTGCTGCAATTAAAATCTAACTTAATGATTATTTGCAAAAAATATATATATACGTTGCTTGGAACATTAAATATCTTGTCTTTGCAGTCTATTCAATTGAATACAAGATGAAAATGATTTAAAAAAAAACATTGTATTCTCTTTTTATTTAGCATTTGCACAATGTGCCAACTTCACTCGTTTTGGGTTTTGTACATTGCAGCTTAAAGGGTCGCTCTCCGGTCTATAAAATGGCATTATCAGACCAGAGAAAAGAAAAACATATTTGGTTGTCATAGCGACGTATGCAGCACAGGCTTTATTGAGTCTACTCAGAGTTTATTTACTTCCTAACCGGATGTTGGCCTCCCTTTCTTCAGGAGGCAGCGGGGCGTCTGGCACTTTTCACCGGCGAGGAGGAGACCTTTGCCTTCCACAGAACTATTTCTCGCCTGACGGAGATGCAAGCGGAGACGTACTGGATGGAGGGAGATCGCGGCATCGGGAAGACACGCCGCCATACTTAGGTGCCAACCTAATAACTCTACTGCAGGGGTGTCAAACTCATTTTAGATGCGGGGGCCACATGGAGAAAAATCTACTCCCAAGTGGGCCAGACTGGTAAAATCACGGCACGATAACTTAAAAATAAAGACAACTTCAGATTGTTTTCTTTGTTCAAAAATAGAACAAGCACATTCTGAAAATGTACGAATCATAATTTTGTCGGGGTTATATACACTTACCGTATTTTTCGGACTATAAGTCGCAGTTTTTTTTATAGTATTTTTATACTCAGGAGCAAATTATGTGTGAAATTATTAACAGATTACCGTAAATTATCAAATAATATTATTTAGCTCATTCACGTAATAGACTAGGTGTATATAAGGATTTATCGATTAGGAGTGACAGATTGTTTGGTAAACGTATAGCATGTTCTATATGTTATAGTTATTTGAATGACTCTTACCATAATATGTTAGGTTAACATACTAGGCACCTTCTCAGTTGGTTATTTATGTGTCATATAACGTACACTTATTCAGCCTGTTGTTCACTATTCTTTATTTATTTTAAATTGCCTTTCAAATGTCTATTCTTGGTGTTGGGTTTTATCAAATAAATTTCCCCCAAAAATGCGACTTATATGTTTTTTCCTTCTTTATTATGAATTTTCGGCAGGTGCGACTTATACTCCGGAGCGACTTATACTCCGAAAAGTAGGGTACATGTTGCGGTTAATTCTACGCTTTCTTTATTTTGTCGTTATTTATACTTTCTGAATAATTTATATGATAATATTGTATTTATGTTGCAATTGCCGTTTTGGCGTCATATGCTCTGTTATTTGTTTAGATCAGGGGTGTCAAACTCATTTTAGATGGTGGGGGCCACATGGAGAAAAATCTACTGTCAAGTGGACCGGACTGGTAAAATCACGGCACGATAACTTCAAAATAAAAACAACTTCAGATTGTTTTCTTTGTTTAAAAATAGATTAAGCACATTCTGAAAATATACAAATCATAATGTTGTTGGGTGTTTTTTACACTTACATGTTTGTGTTATATTTTTATTTGTTGTTATTTATACTTTCTGAATAAATTATGTGATAATGTTCATCAGTCAACTCATTGGTGTTAATTTTCAATCTATCAAAATAAAAAATAAAAAATGTCAAAATCTAATTACAGCAGGCCCTGCTATGAGGTGGCGACTTGTCCAGGGTGTACATCGCCTTCTGCCCGATTGTAGCTGAGAGAGGCATCAGCGCCCCCCACGACCCCAAAGGGAATAAGCGGTAGAAAATGGATGGATGGATAGTTACAGCAAGTTATTTATGTAATTTGCTCAATTATCCGCAACTGGTGCACTAACATCATGTGGTTTAATTTTTATTTTTTCCACATATGTAGCATCATCTACAGCAGGGGTGTCAAACTCAAATACAGAGTGGGCCAAAATTTAAAACTGAACGAATCCGCGGGCCGAGGTTGAACAAATTAATCCTTTAATAGGAACCCAAACAAGTTTTGCAATGAATATTGACCAAGCAAGGCTTATATAACTTTATAGTGACATGCAAAATCGAGTTTTAAATAATAATAATAATAAAAAAATATCAATGGCATATCAAATCAAATAAAAATACAAATTGAATGCCTCTTTTCGGCGGCGGGTTTGAGTTGGGTCGGGGATTGGTGGTAGCTGGGGTGTATATTGTAGCGTCCCGGAAGAGTTAGTGATGCAAGGGGTTCTGGGTATTTGTTCGGTTGTGTTTATGTTGTGTTACGGTGCAGATGTTCTCCCGAAATGTGTTTGTCATTCTTGTTTGCTGTTGGTTCACAGTGTGGCGTATATTTGTAACAGTGTTAAAGTTTTTTATACATCCACCCTCAGTGGGACCTGTATGGCTGTTGACCAAGTATGCCTTGCATACACTTGTGTGTGTGTATGAGCCGCATATATTATGTGAGTGGGCCGGCACGCATTTTGTATGGAGGAAAAGTGGACGTGGCGACATGTAGAGAACGCCAAAGGCAGTGCTTTTACGGCCCGCCCCCAATATTATTGTCCGGGTGGAAATCGGGAGAAATTCGGGAGGGGCACTGAATTTCGGGAGTCTCCCGGGAAAATCGGGAGGGTTGACGAGTATGAGTATTAGTGGTGAATGCGGTGTTACAGTGGCGGGCCAGCTCTAATGTTAATTTGATATTGCCTCAAGGGCCAAATGAAATTACACGGCGGGCCACATTTGGCCCGCGGGCCAGAGTTTGACACCCATGATCTACAGAGATACAAAAAATTGCTATAGCGACATCCAGTGGACACATTTAGAACAGCAGGTTCTTTCATTCAAAAATGTCGACCACTTGTTATACTCATCCTGCGGGCCGGATAAAACTGTTCGCGAGCCTGATTCGTCCCGCGGGCTGCACGTTTGACACCCCTGCTCTCCTGCGTATAAGCAACATGTTACCTCAAACCAGGCGTCCGTCACTGCAAGAGCTAAAAAATTAATAAATTTTAAAAATGCTGTATTTCCTCACATATATTGATGGGAGGTGGGTTATTTACTGAACCACAGAGAGTAACAGACTTGTATGAAGAGTATATTACACACATGTATGACACTCATTAAAAATATTTATATATTTCAACATATGTGTTATTTATTCAAGTGAACAATGCACCCGACATTTTTTGGAAGATTAACATTATTAGTTGTATTATAAGCAGACAAACCGTTTCGCCATTTAAAAAATTATTTATTGGCTGAGTTCAAAGGATTTAGTAACTGGAAATGCTACATAAACGCACGTATTTTAGACAGATAATAATCCCAACTGAATTGAGGATAAATTGACTTTGGGAGTGTCCAAAGTGGGGCCCGGGGGTCATTTGTGACCCTGGAGCATGTTGAAAAAATGAAATTCAACGTAAAAGAAATGGAAAAAAATGGCACAATGTGAAGTGAAAAAAATAAAGATACTATTAAAGACCTACTGAAATGAGATTTTCTTATTTAAACGGGGATAGCAGGTCCATTCTATGTGTCATACTTGATCATTTTGCGATATTGCCATATTTTTGCTGAAAGGATTTAGTAAAGAACATTGACGATAAAGTTCGCAACTTTTGGTTGCTAATAGAAAAGCCCTGCCTTTACCGGAAGTATGTGCGCGTGACGTCACGAGTTGTAGTGCTCCTCACATCCTCACATTGTTTTTAATTGGAGCCACCAGCAGTAAGAGCAATTCGGACCGAGAAAGCGACAATTTCCCCATTAATTTGAGCGAGGATGAAAGATTTGTGAATTAGGATATTGATAGTGAAGTAATAGAAAGAAAGAAAAAAAGCAACTGCTCCGGGCGACGGCAGTGTGAGCGTTTTAAATGTTATTAGACACATTTACTAGGATAATTCTGGAAGATCCCTTATCTGCTTATTGTTTTAATAGTGTTTTAGTGAGATTTTAAAGATTGTAAAGACATACCTCGAGATCGGATGGCTGCGGTGAACACACACTGTCTCAGAGAGAAGCCGAGGAGCCAAGCTGTGCGGGACGACGAATAATCCACTGATGTCTTCGGTATAATACGTATCACAATTTCCCCATCCAAAAACATGCTGGTTGACCTAAAGAAAACATGTTTGCTGCTTCACAACAAACAAAGTATCTCGGTGCTAAAGACAGCTGAAATACACCGCTTTCCACCAACAGCATTGTTCTTTATAGTCTCCATTATTAAATGAACAAATTGCAAAAGATTCAGCAACACAGATGTCCAAAATACTGTGTGATTACGGCATGAACAGAGACGACTTTTAGCTGTGTTTGGTTCAGCGCTAATATTTCCTTACAGTCCGTGACGTCACGCGTATGCGTCATCATTCCGCGGCGTTTTCAACAAGATACTCGCGGGAAATTTAAAATTGCAATTTAGTGAACTAAAAAGGCCGTATTGGCATGTGTTGCAATGTTAATATTTCATCATTGATATATAAACTATCAGACTCCGTGGTCGGTAGTAGTGGGTTTCAGTAGGCCTTTAATAGTGCTGTTACATATTTTATTCATAATAATCACACTTTTACATTTTGATTAATCACATACATTGTGTACATTTAAATGAACTTTTTAAAAAGTACCCCAATGTTCTAAGACAAATGCCGTTTTATTGTCAGAATGTTGAAACAGAATAGTTTTTTTTATGTTTTACTTGAATGCACATTATGTTTGTGTTCAACTGGACAACAGTTTAAAGTATAATTATGGTGTATTTTAAAGTGGAATGTGTCGCAGAGCACACCTCCTCACTCATCTTTGCTGTTTCAGGCTGTTTTGAAGTTGATGCGTATTTATTTTCTGCAAGTTATGTGAACCGGGAGATGCCATCGGGAAAGGGTGGGATTCAAGTGCAGAGTAGTTGACTGCTGCCCTCTAGTGGACAAAGTGTAAGACACAAGTGTCCGCAAGGTGAAGTCAATAAACCCTCGACTTTACAAACGAACCCTTCTTTATTGCTCTCTTGTTTTTTTTTTATGTGAATTGAAATGTGTTCATATGTCTCTTTCTTTATCAAACACAAATAGTAAAATAACTTCTGCAAGATAGAGCACGAATTGGAAATCCTGATTAGGTATTAAAAAATGTTTTACCATTTCTCATTAGTGAAATACATGTAAGTCAGTATTGTTTCAATACAGTCGGTTTTATTTAGTCAGTTTTGGGGGGATAACATCAGATATAATAGATAATGGATTATATAAAACAAGTTTTCAATTCCACAGTATTTTTTCAATATTGTTTTGCTGACTTATATATCAATCAATCAATCAATCAATGTTTACTTATATAGCCCTAAATCACTAGTGTCTCAAAGGGCTGCACAAACCACCACGACATCCTCGGTAGGCCCACATAAGGGCAAGGAAAACTCACACCCAGTGGGACATCGGTGACAATAATGACCCAGTGGGACGTCGGTGACAATGATGACTATGAGAACCTTAGAGAGGAGGAAAGCAATGGATGTCGAGCGGGTCTAACATGATACTGTGAAAGTTCAATCCACAATGGATCCAACACAGTCGCGAGAGTCCAGTCCAAAGCGGATCCAACACAGCAGCGAGAGTCCCGTTCACAGCGGAGCCAGCAGGAAACCATCCCAAGCGGAGGCGGATCAGCAGCGCAGAGATGTTCCCAGCCGATACACAGGCAAGCAGTACATGGCCACCGGGTCGGACCGGACCCCCTCCACAGGGGAGAGTGGGACATAGAAGAAAAAGAAAAGAAACAGCAGATCAACTGGTCTAAAAAGGGAGTCTATTTAAAGGCTAGAGTATACAAATGAGTTTTAAGGTGAGACTTAAATGCTTCTACTGAGGTGGCATCTCGAACTTTTACCGGGAGGGCATTCCAGAGTACTGGAGCCCGAACGGAAAACGCTCTATAGCCCGCAGACTTTTTTTGGGCTTTGGGAATCACTAACAAGCCGGAGTCCTTTGAACGCAGATTTCTTGCCGGGACATATGGTACAATACAATCGGCAAGATAGGATGGAGCTAGACCGTGTAGTATTTTATACGTAAGTAGTAAAACCTTAAAGTCACATCTTAAGTGCACAGGAAGCCAGTGCAGGTGAGCCAGTACAGGCGTAATGTGATCAAACTTTCTTGTTCTTGTCAAAAGTCTAGCAGCCGCATTTTGTACCAACTGTAATCTTTTAATGCTAGACATGGGGAGACCCGAAAATAATACGTTACAGTAGTCGAGGCGAGACGTAACAAACGCATGGATAATGATCTCAGCGTCTTTAGTGGACAGAATGGAGCGAATTTTAGCGATATTACGGAGATGAAAGAAGGCCGTTTTAGTAACGCTTTTAATGTGTGCCTCAAAGGAGAGAGTTGGGTCGAAGATAATACCCAGATTCTTTACCGTGTCGCCTTGTTTAATTGTTTGGTTGTCAAATGTTGGGGTTGTATTATTAAATAGAGTTCCGTGTCTAGCAGGACCGATAATCAGCATTTCCGGTTTTTTGGCGTTGAGTTGCAAAAAGTTAGCGGACATCCATTGTTTAATTTCATTAAGACACGCCTCCAGCTGACTATATATATATATATATATATATATATATATATATATTTATATACTGTTTACAGTATGTGGGAAGCGGTGAATTGCGGCCGCATTTAGCAACACAAACACAGCCGGTGTTTCCTTGTTTACATTCGGCTCTTACCGTAGACATGAGCGGAGAGTTTGCGTTGTTCCTCCTGCAGCTGTAGACTCTCTTGCCTCCTCCCACCGACCGTCGGATGCTTACTCCGTGGAGGGGAAAAAAACAGAAAATCTTAGCCCGGCTGCCTCGTCGAGAAACGTGGCTTCCCTCGGAGACACTGGCGGTCACCACACCCCTCCGACTTTCAGGTATGACTATATAATCTCACTAAAACACTTGTAACACAATTGGAAGATAAGGGATTTTCCAGAATTATCCTAGTAAATGTGTCTAATGACATCTGAATCTCTTCCACTGCCCTAATCCTTTTTTTTTCGAATCCTTCACTCTCACTTTCCTCATCCACGAATCTTTCACCCTCGCTCAAATTAATGAGGAAATCGTCGCTTTTTCGGTCCGAATCGCTCTCGCTGCTGGTGGCCATGATTGTAAACAATGTAAGGAGCTCCACAACCCTTGACGTCACGCGCACATCGTCTGCTACTTCAGGCAAGGCTTTTTTATTAGCGACCAAAAGTTGCAAACTTTCTCGTCGATGTTCTCTACTAAATCCTTTCAGCCAAAATATGGCAATATCGCGAAATGATCAAGTATGACACATAGAATGGACCTGCTATCCCCGTTTGAATAAGAAAATCTCATTTCAGTAGGCCTTTAAGACGGGCCTTAACATGTGCTGGTTTAAGCAGGGGAACCTTCCGTGCCATGCATGATTTCAAACCATGACGTCTTAGTGTATTTCCAACAGTGATAATGGAAACAGTGGTCCCAGCTCTTGTCAGGTCATTGACCAAGTCCTGCCGTGTAGTCCTGGACTGATTCCTCACCTTTCTTAGCATCATTGAGACCCCACAAGGTGATATCTTGCATGGGGCTCTACTCCGTTTGAAATTGACTGTCATGTTTAGCTTCTTCCATTTTCTAATTATTGCTCAAACAGTGGACCTTTTTTCACCAAGCTGCTTGGCAATTTCTCCGTAGCCCTTTCCATCCTTGTGGAGTTGTACAATTTTGTCTCTGGTGTCTTTGGACAGCTTTTTGCTCTTAGCAATGCTGAATGTTTGGGTCTTACTGATTGTATGGGGTGGACAGGTGTCTTTATGCAGCTAACGACCTCACACAAATGCATCTGATTCAGGATAATACAGTGGAGTGGAGGAGGACTTTTAAAGGCGGACTAACAGGTCTTTGAGGGTCAGAATTCTAGCTGATAGACAGGTAGTCAAATACTTATTTTCAGCTGTATCACACAAATAAATTGTTAAAAAATCATAGATTGTGATTTCTGGATTTTTCTTTTTAGGTTATCTCTCATACAGTGGACATGCACCTACGGTGAAAATTGCAGACCCCGTTCAAATTCTTATTTTCTTTACTGTGTATATGTATGTGTGTGTAAATATACAAACCCTGTTTCCATATGAGTTGGGAAATTGTGTTAGATGTCAATTTAAACGGAATAAAAGGATTTGTAAATCCTTTTCAACCCATATTCATTTGAATGCACTACAAAGACAATATATTTGATGTTCAAACTCATAAACCTTATTTATTTTATTTTATTTGCAAATAATAATAATAAACTTAGAATTTCATGGCTGCAACACGTGCCAAAGTAGTTGGGAAAGGGCATGTTCACCACTGTGTTACATCACTTTTTCTTTTAAGAGCACTCAATAAATGTTTGGGAACTGAGGAAATTAATTGTTGAAGCTTTGAAAGTGGAATTATTTCTCATTCTTGTTTTATGTAGAGCTTCAGTCGTTCAACAGTCCGGGGTCTCCGCTGTCGTATTTTACGCTTCATAATGCGCCACACATTTTTGATAGGAGACAGGTCTGGACTGCAGGCGGGTCAGGAAAATGCCCGCACTCTTATTTCACAAAGCCACGCTGTAGTAACACGTGCTGAATGTGGTTTGGCATTCCTCCAAACACGACAAGTTGAGTTTATACCAAAATGGATACATGGATGATACAGCAGAGGATTGGGAGAATGTCATGTGGTCAGATGAAACCAAAATATAACTTTTTGGTATAAACTCAACTCGTCGTGTTTCGAGGAACGAGAATATTGATTTGCATCCCAAGAACACCACACCTACTGTGAAGCATGGGGGTGGAAACATCATGCTTTGGGGCTGTTTTTCTGCTAAGGGGACCGGACGATTGATCCGTGTTAAGGAAAGAATGAATGGGGCCATGTATCGTGAGATTTTGAGCCAAAACCTCCTTCCATCAGTGAGAGCTTTGAATGGTTCACCAAATACTTATTTTCCACCATAATTTACAAATAAATGCTTTAAAATTCCTACAATGTATATTCCTGGATTTGTTTTCAAATTCTGTCTCTCACAGTTGAAGTGTACCTATGATGAAAATTACAGACCTCTGTCATCATTTTAAGTGGGAGAACTTGCACAATCGGTGGCTGACTAAATACTTTTTTGCCCCACTGTATGTGTATTTATATATATATATATTAAGGAAGGTGAAACCAAGCCCATGTTTGTCAAGCTATTAGAGAGGCACGGATAGGCAATTACATCATCCGCAACCGCATCACCAAAGTCGTCATCCACCCGCCGTCCACCCGAACCAACATTTTATCGGAACCGGAACCGCCCGCCACCCGCCCGCTGAAATACATCAGAGGTCAGCCGCCTTTACGACTCACAGAGCTATTTAAACCCGTTTCACAGAGATATGAAGACAATGGGAGCCGCTAACATTCTCGCGAATATCCAATTGGCGTTCATCCTGATGACAAAAATATGGGCGTGCTGTGAAGCCATTGCCTTTGACACCTTCAACAACATGTACAAACCGATTGTTAGTCCAGCAACATGTCGTGTGCAGCTTCCGCTATCACACGTACAAGATTGAAAGGGATACTGGGTGATACAGAGTACACTGATGGTTGTGATATAAACAACTTTAACACTTACTAATATGCGCCACGCTGTGAAGCCACACCAAACAAGATTGACAAACAAATTTCGGGAGAACATCCTCACAGTAACACAACATAAACGCAACACAACAAATCCCCAGAATCATTTGTATCCGCGACACATCCTGAATATATTTTACACCCCCGCACCCCCAACCCCGTCCACCTTACCGACACACGGGGGTGTGGGGGGCTGGCGGGGTTTGCTTCTAGCGGGGTGTATAAAATAATCATGGATACAAAGGATTCTGGGTATTTGTTGTGTTGCGTTTATGTTTTGTTACCGGGAGAATGTTCTCCCAAAATGTGTTTGTCATTCTTGTTTGGTGTGGCTTCACGGCGTGGCGCATACTACTAAGTGTTAAAATTGTTTATACCACAACCATTAGTGTACTCTATGTCACCCAGTATGCCTTGCAGTCGTGTGCGTGTTGCTGCGGAAGCCACACACAACATGTTGCTGGACTGACAAGCAGATCGTACATGCTATAGAGGGCGACAAAGTCAATGGCTTCATAGCACGCACTAATACTTATTATCTGGGTGACTGCTGGTAGTCATTCTCGAGAATATTAGCGTCTCCTATTGTTTTCTTCACTTTGTGACACGGGTCTTAAATGGCTCTTTGAATGGCAAAGGATACCGATCCCAGAACCATGTTTATCAAATAGTTCCGGATGGTTCAACTGCCACCCGCCCGAATCTAATTAAAATCTATTTTTTTGTCATGTCACCCGCCCGACCCGCGGTTTATCCGCAGACTCCGCGGATGAGACCGCAAACCGCGCATCTCTACAAGCTATATATCTGAGAGAGGCAATAATGAGAGATATAGCAGATTAGTCTCGCTTAATAAGTGGCTGGTTAGCTTCTGTAGACAACAGGGACTAATGTATATTGATAATTGGCCCTCCTTCTAGGGCAAACCTGGCTTGCTGATGAGAGACGGCCTTCACCCTAACCGGGAAGGCGCTATCATCTTGCCTAGGAACACAGATTTCTCTTTAAGTCACACTTGACTAACTGCACTAGAGCAAGCCCAGTCAGAGGCAATTACAGAGCCTGCTAGTCTGGGTGAGGAGTCAGTTAAATTAGAACTAGCCAGCGCCAGGCTGGATAATCCCTGTACACATACCAATTTCCTTAGAATAATACACAACTCACATAATAGCCGTCATATCAATTCCTAGATATGGTCATAATTAATTTAAATGCACTACGCATAATAAACGCAACGTTGTTAATATTGATACTACGGATAATTTGATTAAAAACTCCTTAAAAAGCCCACTACCTATAATATGGGATTTTTAAACATAAGATCATTGTCTCCCAAAACGTTATTAGTTAATGAGGTCATTAGAGACAACAATCTTAACGTCATCGGTCTCAGCAAAACTTGGCTTAAACCAGACAACTTTTTTGTGCTAAATGAGGCTTCTCCTCCTAACTATAGAATGCGCGTATTGCCCGCCCCATTAAAAGGGGTGGGGGGGGGGGGGGGGGGGTCGCACTAATATACAATGAAAACTTTGACCTTAGTCCTAACCTAAGTAATAAATATAAATCATTTGAGGTGCTTACTATGAGGTCCGTCACACCGCTGCCTCTATACCTGGCTGTCGTCTACCGCCCCCTAGGGCCTTATTCGGACTTTATCAGTGAATTCTCAGAGTTCGTTGCTGATCTAGTGACGCACGCCGATAATATAAGTATAATGCGGGACTTTAATATCCATATTATTAGCCCATCGGACCCACCATGCGTGGCGATCCAGACTATAATTGATAGCTGTGGTCTTACACAAATATTAAATGAACCCACGCATCGCAATGGTAATACGATAGACCTAGTGCTTATCAGGGGTATCACCGTTTCCAAAGTTAGGATACTCCCGTATTTTAAAGTAATGTCTGATCATTACCTTATAAAATCGAAGTTCAGACTCATGTTCGGCAAGCTAATAATAATAATAATAATAATAATATTAATAATATCTGCGATAGAAGCCGCAACATTAATGCTGCCACATCAACGACTCTTTCTGGCCTACTACCCTCGGTAATGGCACCATTCCCAAAGTATGTGGGCTCTATTGATAACCTAACTAACAATTTTAACTACGCCATACGCAAAACAATTGATAGTATAGAACCGCTGAAGTTAAAAAAGGCTCCTAAAATGCGTACCCCATGGTTTACAGAAGAAACTAAAGCTCATAAATTATTATGTAGAAAGCTGGAACTCAAATGGCGCACGACTAAACTTGAAGTTTACCATCAAGCATGGAGTGATAGTTTAATGATAGCGGTTATAAACGCATGCTTAGCTTAGCTAAAGCTAAATATTGCGCAAATCTCATCTGCCTTAATAAAAACGTTCCTAAATTTTTGTTTAGTACGGTAGCATCGCTGACCCAACAAGGGACCCCTTCCAGTAGCTCCACCCACTCAGCAGATGACTTTATGAATTTCTTTAATAAGAAAATTGATCTCATTAGAAAGGAGATTAAAGACAATGCGTCCCAGTTACAGCTGGGTTCTATTAATATATTCCCACTTCCTGGGAAACATATCAAGAAGCTCTTTGTATTATTAGGTCCATCAGTGCTAAATATTATAAACGTATCACTTTCCTCTGGCACTGTTCCCCTAGCATTCAAAAAAGTGGTTATTCATCCTCTCCTTAAAAGACCTAACCTCGATCCTGACCTCATGGTAAACTACTGACCGGTGTCTCACCTTCCCTTTATTTTGAAAATCCTCAAAAAAATTGTTGCAGATCAGCTAAATGAACACTTAGCATCTAACAATTTATGAGAAACCTTTCAATCCGGTTTCAGGGCAAATCACTCTACGGAGACAGCCCTCGCAAAAATGACTAATGATCAATTGCTAACGATGGATTCTGACACGTCATCCATGTTGCTGCTCCTCGATCTTAGCGCTGCTTTCAATAGAGTCGATCATAATATTTTATTAAAGCGTATCAAAACACGAATTAGTATGTCAGACTTAGCCCTGTCTTGGTTTAACTCTTATCTTACTGACAGGGTGCGGTGCGTCTCCCATAACAGTATGACCTCGGACTATGTTAAGGTAAGGTGTGGCGTTCCCCAGGGTTCGGTCCTTGGCCCTGCACTCTTCAGCATCTACATGCTTCCGCAAGGTGACATCATACGCAAATACGGTGTTAGCTTTCACTGCTATGCTGATGACACCCAACTCTACATGCCCCTAAAGCTGACCAACACGCCGGACTGTAGTCAGCTGGAGGCGTGTCTTAATGAAATTAAACAATGGATGTCCGCCAACTTTTTGCAACTCGACGCCAAAAAAAAACGGAAATGCTGATTATCGGTCCTGCTAGACACCGACCTCTATTTAATAATACAACTTTAACATTTGACAACCAAACGATTAAACAAGGCGACTCGGTAAAGAATCTGGGTATTATCTTCGACACAACTCTCTCCTTTGAGGCACACATTAAAAGCGTTACTAAAACGGCCTTCTTTCATCTCCGTGATATCGCTAAAATTCGCTCCATTTTGTCCACTAACGACGCTGAGATCTTTATCCATGCATTTGTTACGTCTCGTCTCGATTACTGTAACGTATTATTTTCGGGTCTCCCCATGTCTAGCATTAAAAGATTACAGTTGGTACAAAATGCGGCTGCTAGACTTTGACAAGAACAAGAAAGTTTGATCATATTACGCCTGTACTGGCTCACCTGCACTGGCTTCCTGTGCACTTAAGATGTGACTTTAAGGTTTTACTACTTACGTATAAAATACTACACGGTCTAGCTCCATCCTATCTTGCCGATTTTATTGTACCATATGTCCCGGCAAGAAATCTGCGTTCAAAGGACTCCGGCTTATTAGTGATTCCCAGAGCCCAAAAAAAACCTGCGGGCTATAAAGCGTTTTCCTTTCGGGTTCCAGTACTATGGAATGCCTTCCCGGTAACAGTTTGAGATGCTACCTCAGTAGAAGCATTCTTAAAACTCATTTGTATACTCTACCCTTTAAATAGACCCCCTTTTTAGACCAGTTGATCTGCCGTTTCTTTTCTTTTTCTCCTATGTCCCTCCCCTCCCTTGTGGAGGGGGTCCGGTCCGGTGGCCATGGATGAAATACTGGCTGTCCAGAGTCGGGACCCAGGATGGACCGCTCGCCTGTGTATCGGTTGGGGACATCTCTGCGCTGCTGATCCGCCTCCGCTTGGGATTGTTTCCTGCTGGCTCCACTTTGGACAGGACTCTCGCTACTATATTGGATCCACTTTGGTCTGGATTCTCACGACTATGTTGGATCCACTATGGATTGGACTTTCACAATATCATGTCAGATCAGCTCGACATCCATTGCATTCGGTCCCCTGGGGGGTGCACACAGATGCGGTCCTCTCCAAGGTTTCTCATAGTCATCATTGTCACCGACGTCCCACTGGGGTGAGTTTTTCCTTGCCCTTATGTGGGCTCTGCCGAGGATGTCATTGTGGTTTGTGCAGCCCTTTGAAACACTTGTGATTTAGGGCTATATAAATAAACATTGATTGATTGATTGATATACTAAGCAGTTAAATATTGACAACATGCACAATAGAGGCCTATTTTTATTCCATTCCATTAAAGATACGTTTAAAAGATCTAATACTAGATTTTTTAAACTTATATTTTGTCTTTATATTTTATCTTTATTTATTATTATTATTTTTTATATCTTACAAACTTATATTTTTTGTTTTCCTTGAAGACATAGTGAATCCCTGTACATATCCAATGGATACTTTTTTTATTTTTTTTTATTTTCCTGAGGGAACTCTCCTGAAGGAAACAATTAAGTTCTATCTGTCTATCCATCTACCGATCTATCTATCTATCTATCTATCTATCTATCTATCTATCTATCTATCTATCTATCTATCTATCTATCTATCTATCCATCTATCCATCTATCCATCCATCCATCCATCCATCCATCCATCCATCCATCCATCCATCCATCCATCCATCCATCCATCCATCCATCTATCTATTCATTATTGAAATATATAACATATGGGTCAATATCTTTTTTAATAGATGTTTTTGTGTGGTTAGTTTTGGGAGGCAACAAAATGAAATATGTTAGTAGACAGGCAATTGGTTGCATTAAAGCAGTTTTACATTTCAATTTTCAAAATGTACTTAAAGGCCTACTGAAATGAGATTTTCTTATTTAAACGGGGATAGCAGGTCCATTCTATGTGTCAAACTTGATCATTTCGCGATATTGCCATATTTTTGCTGAAAGGATTTAGTAGAGAACATCCACGATAAAGTTTGCAACTTTTGGTGCTGATAAAAAAGCCTTGCCTGTACCGGAAGTCGCAGACGATGACGTAACAAGGGTGAGGGCTCCTCACGTCCTCACATTGTTTTTAATGGGAGCCTCCAGCAGCAAGAGCTATTCAAACTGAGAAAACGACAATTTCCCCATTAATTTGAGCGAGGATGAAAGATTCAAGGATGATGATATTGATAGCGAAGGACTAGGAGAAAAAAAAAGAAATTTAACAAAAAAAAGGTAACAGATTCAGATGTTTTTAGACACATTTACTAGGATAATTCTGGGAAATCCCTTATCTTTCTATTGTGTTGCTAGTGTTTTAGTGAGTTTAATGGTACCTGATAGTCGGAGGAGTGTCTGAGGGAAGTCGACAGCAGATACAAGGACGGCGCAAACTCCACAGATTTCCGGTAAGAGGCGACTTTTTACCACAATTTTCTCACTGAATCCTGCCGGTTGACATGTAGTTGGGATCCATGTTGGCTTGACCGCTCTGATCCATAGTAAAGCTTCACCTCCAGGAATTTTAACACGGAATCCCCGTGTGTTTGTGTGGCTAAAGGCTAAAGCTTCCCAACTCCATCTTTCTACTTTGACTTCTCCATTATTAATTGAACAAATTGCAAAAGATTCAGCAACACAGATGTCCAGAATACTGTTTAATTGCGCAATGAAAAGAGACGACTTTTAGCCGCAAATGGTGCTGCGCTAATATTTCCTGACAGTCCGTGACATCAGGCGCACGCGTCATCATTCCGCGACATTTTCAACAAGAAACCCCGCGGGAAATTTAAAATTGCAATTTAGTAAACTAAACCGGCCGCATTGGCATGTGTTGCAATGTTAATATTTCAAAGTTGCCCCCAATCTGGCAAAAAATATTAATTTAAAAATGAAACATGAGAAAAAGTTAAAGCCTGTATCTCACATAAACAATTCAATATTTCTTGGTGGAGTTTGTGAAAGTGATGTGTCAGAAGTGGTCAGAAAGTTTAAAAATAAAAAATCTCTCGATGTTAACAACGTGGATATGTCACTTGTTAAGGAACTGATAGATTGTGTCCTGAAGCCGTTTACTGATATATGCAATAAATCTTTATCAACTGGAATTTTTCCTGACAAAATAAAAATCGCAAAAGTTATTCCAATTTATAAAAATGGTGATAAACATATGGTCTCAAATTACAGACCTGTGTCCTTACTACCTCAATTTGCAAAAATTCTTGAGAAATTATTTGTAAATAGACTTGATAAGTTTATTGACAAACATGAGCTATTGAATGACCATCAGTATGGGTTCAGGAGTAATCGATCTATATCTCTAGCGGTGATTGACTTTGTAGAAAACATAGCTACAGCAATAGAAAAAAAGCAACACACCGTTGGAGTATTTATTGACTTATGTAAAGCTTTTAACACAATCGATCATTCCTTACTTCTGCAGAAATTGGAAAAATATGGCATAAGAGGTGTTTCGCAACAGTGGTTAAGTAGTTATTTAAGTAACAGATACCAATATGTGGAAATTAATAAGATTAAATCACAGCCAAGAAGAGTAACTTGTGGTGTTCCACAAGGCTCGGTATTGGGACCTAAGTTATTTATACTCTACCTAAATGATATTTGTTCAGTATCTAATAAATTGAAATGTATTATGTTTGCAGATGATGCAAATGTATATTGTTCAGGAGAAGACTTGAAGGAAGTGTTGAGGATAATGGAGGTTGAGTTAATTCAACTAAAAAAATGGTTTGATATTAATAAGTTATCATTAAATGATAAGAAAACTAAATTTATGGTGTTTAGTGGTGCAAGGACAAATTGTGAAGCAAAATTAAAGTTAAATCAAGTGGAAATTGATAGAGTATATGAAACTAAATTCTTGGGAATAATAAATTATCATAAACTGTGTTGGAAAGCGCATATTGAATATATAAAAGGAAAAAATATCCAAATCTATTGCTATTCTTTATAAAGTAAGACATGCTGAATAAGACATGCCTGCATATGTTGTATTATTCTTTTATTTCTCCATATTTAACGTGTTGTGTTGAAATTTGGGGAAATGTTTATAAAACAAACATAGACCCAATAATAAAACTTCAAAAAAGGGTCATTAGAATAATACACAAAGCCTCCTACTATGAACATACCAATCCGTTATTTATGAGTTCAAATGTATTAAAATTTTCAGACATTGTGTTTTTAAAAACAATGGAAATTATGTTTCGAGTAAAAAACAACAGCCTTCCAGCTTGTACTCTCAGGCTATTTCATTTAAGAGGAGAAAACTATAATTTACGGGGATATCGATTTTTGAAATAGGTAAAGCGAGAACAAATATAAAATACAAATGTATTACAGTTTTAGGAGTTAAATGGTGGAACAAGCTCAGTGATGAGCTGAAGACATGCAATTCTTTGGTAAGGTTTAAGAAAACATTGAAAGGTGAAATAATTGAAAATTATAAAATATAGTTACAATTACTTTCATCCCATTGATTTTTGATTTATTTATTTTTTTATGTTGATGTTCCAGGCAATCTAATTTTCTGTGAAGGTATAGGATAGGCAAATATAAGCCTTGGCTTCAGCCTATTCCTTTTGTGGTCATTGTTTTTATTTTCTTTCGTGTGTAAATGTGCATTATTGTATACATATAACATGTACTGTAAAACTGATCACACACAATGGTTGATTGATTTGATTTGATTGATTATATGACCGAAATAAACTTATTTCATTCATATAAACTATCAGACTGTGTGGTCGGTAGTAGTGGGTTTCAGTAGGCCTTTAACCCTTGTGTCATGTTCATAATGTTCACACTTTTATGTTCAAATACTGAACAGATGTTTATTGGGATAAGGTTAACATCTTTTCAGTGTTTTAACAAATAAGAGTGTTTGATTGTGAGGCATTAAAAGCAAGGGGTCCATCAGACAAATGATTAATAAATGGGTTGTACTTGTATAGCGCTTTTCTACCTTCAAGGTACTCAAAGCACTTTGACACTACTTCCACATTTACCCATTCACACACACATTCACACACTGATGGAGGGAGCTGCCATGCAAGGCGCCAACCAGCACCCATCAGGAGCAAGGGTGAAATGTCTTGCTCAGGACACAACGGACGTGACGAGGTTGGTACTAGGTGGGATTTGAACTAGGGACCCTCGGGTTGCGCACGGCCACTCCCCCACTGCGCCACGCCATCCCTAAGACCCACAAACGCTGGCTGAGTAACAACGATATGAACGTTGCACGGAAAATGTCAGCCAGTTTCTGCATCCCACAGGGATTCTGCTTTTGTGTTGCAACATTGTTCGTCAGCACAGGCTGCTCTCATTTTCTCGCACATTTGACCCCCTGGTGTGAATGTGAGTGTGAATGTTGTCTGTCTATCTGTGTTGGCCCTGCGATGAGTTAGCGACTTGTCCAGGATGTACGCCGCCTTCCGCCCGATTGTAGCTGAGATAGGCGCCAGCACCCCCCGCGACCCCAAAAGGGAATAAGCGGTAGGAAATGGATGGATGGATTTGACCCCCTGATGTTCGGTGTACCTACACACTGTCCTCCTCCTGTCTCCTGTCTAGGCCTGCTCTGTGCGTGTGTGCGTGTGTGTGTGTGTGTGTGTGTGTGTGTGTGTGTGTGTGTGTGTGTGTGTGTGTGTGTGTGTGTGTGTGTTTGTGTGTGTGTGTGTGTGTGTGTGTGTGTGTGTGTGTGTGTGTGTGTGTGGTACACAGAACATCAATTGCCATACTTCTATTATCCCCGGGGGTGTGGTCATTAAATATGTGGGCGGTATAGCTCGGTTGGTAGAGTGGCCGTGCCAGCAACTTGGGGGTTGCAGGTTCGATTCCCACTTCCGCCATCCTAGTCACTGCCGTTGTGTCCTTGGGCAAGACACTTTACCCACCTCCTCCCAGTGCCACCCACACTGGTTTAAATGTAACTTAGATATTGGGTTTCACTATGTAAAGCGCTTTGAGTCACTAGAGAAAAGCGCTATATAAATATAATTCACTTCACTTCACTTATTCTGATATATGTTGTTCACAGAAAATGAGCAAAAGTCAGTGAGTCTCAGTTTGAAAAATTAATTAATCGTATAATTTTTCTTTTAATAAAAAAATCGAAACGGGTCCCACGGACCCAAACACCACACAAGGGTTAATATTTTTAACTGTTTTTTTTATTTTTATAAAGAAGTTAATAATTTTTTAAATCTTATTTCAATTACTCTTGGCTATCCACATTGGCTGCGATGAGATGCCGACTTGTCCAGGGTGTACCCCGCCTTCCGCCCGATTTTAGCTGAGATAGGCGCCAGCGCCGCCCGTGACCCCAAAAGGGAATAAGCGGTAGAAAATGGATGGATGGATCCACATTGGGGCCCTAGTGTGTGAATGTGAGTGTGAATGTTGTCTGTGTTGGCCCTGCGATGAGGTAGCGACTTGTCCAAGGTATACACCGCCTTCCGCCCGAATGCAGCTGAGATAGGCTCCCGCGACCCCGAACGGGACAAGCGGTAGAACATGGCCGGATGGATGCCCAAAAGCTTGTGTCCTGTTGCCCTTTTTCTGCGCGCGGTGGGGAACATCCCTCTATCTTCCTGCAGGGGGCAGCAGAGGGCAACTAATCAGCAGAAGAGAGCCGCCAGTCCCTCCAAAGGATGAGGTCACCTTCCTGCACCATTCCAGCCTGGACCAGACTACCCTGGCAAACACACAGCATCTAGTGGGTGAGTGTTCCATGCCAGCAAACAAAAGATTTGCACAAACACGCACCAAAAAAAAAAAAAAATCAATTGAAATTGATGCATGATGATGCAATTAGGCCAAATGAGTCCATAGAGTGAAATGAGGTAAACATACACAATAATGAGCGTCCGCGTCCCTAATGAATTGAAAGTGCTGCCATTTTTGTTGCTGCAGTGGTCGGATTAACCCACTTCCACGTCACTTTAGCTGGTGTCATGCATGCAGAGGGACGTGCAATTGGATTATAACTCTTCATGCCCTAAAAGTGAGACCATTCCAGATTGTAACTATGACAACATGGTTTCCTTTAAACAGTAAGGGCTCTTTGTGTGTTTATTGATTTGGTCTTGCGTGTCTGCACAGGTGCGCGCTGTCGACGGAGACAAAGAAGCTTGTTTTGATCCACGATGGCGGTTCTCGCGGCATCGTGGCATCGAGAGCGCAGTCTCCTCCTGATCGCTGGCTACGAATGACGTCACCCTGGGCCAGGTGGGAGGGAGGGGAAAGGGGCGTGGTCAGCGCCAGCCGGGCACAGTGATTGACAGTTCATTAAAGGTACACCGCGGTTTATTTAAGGACACCACGTGATCATTAATGGTAGATTTGAAAGAGTGCTTTGTTCCATAAACCTTATCTTGTGTTTGAAGTGTTTTAGGACAAAATTCATTGTCGATATTTGAATTATATATTGATTGATTGAAACTTTTATTAGTAGATTGCACAGTACAGTACATATTCCGTACTATTGACCACTAAATGGTAACACCCCAATAAGTTTTTCAACTTGTTTAAGTCGGGGTCCACGTAAATAAATTCATGGTAAAAAATAAAAAAAAGTATTTAATTGCCGCCGGGGCGTTAATGAATTTAAAACCTCTTCTCACTCCTGCGCTTACCAAAGGCATGCGGTAAAAGTAAGCATGCGCCAATTATTTTAAAACCTCTTCTCACTCCGGCACTTACCAAAGGTATGCAGTAAAAATTTGAATGTGATGTAAGCTTGGACTTTAAATCCTACTGAATAGCTCTTAATCTTCTTCCCTTTATGCGATTTCAAATTACCGGTATTGAAACCAGCCTCCTTCATTTTGAAAATGATGACAGGGGAAGTGTCACTCGTGACGTCACGAGTTTGACCAGGCGGTAATACTAAGCATGCGTTAATTATTTTGGGAAGCGAGTTTGACCCGGCAGTAATTCAAGGCAGGCACATACTATATGCCCTGTGGCAATTCAAGGAAATACGGTATATATAAACTAAAATGTGAAAAAAACTCATGTGTTGCCCATTTGGTGAAAAAAATAAAAGGTAAATAAAGAGAGTTTATGGACATGTTCTACGGTCAAACCTCAGCAAGAAATCAACGTGATGATTTTGCTGGAGTGGCGCCTCAACTTACGAGCTTAGTTGGTTGTGTGGCGGAGCTCTTAAGTCGAAGCACTTGTGTCTCAAATCAACGTCGCCCATTTAAAAATAAATTTGAACGGTGCACAATTTTAACATGAAAAAGGACCTTTATTTTACAAAAAAAACAAAGCACAATTGGATGTGCTACAAACAACTACAGTAGTTTTATGGAGTAATGCAATGATAGTATGCAGCATTTATCTTGGAGAGTGGTCTTTAACGCCGTCTCCTTCCAACACACCATCAGCGGCTTCTTCATATTTTCATGAGTAAATGTCCGTTGTTTGGATATTATTTAAAGGTGCCGTATGTAATAATGTGGCCAGAAATGGTACTGCAATCATGGTCAAAATTCTGTAGTCCCCTCCCTTGCTCCGTGACTGGGGTTGCCAGATATGCAGCTGAATCCAGCTCGATCAACTGGGCTACTCCAAGGAACTTCAAACTTCCACTGCATCTCACTAGGGGTTGAGGTGCTGGGACCATAATAGCTGAATAGAAAGGGTTTTGTCAATAACGAATCTCTAACCATCACATTTTACACAGAAATTAAGCTATTTTCTGGAAGAAGTATGTCATGCCTGCGTACAATATCACAACAAATGGCAATCATATGGTTATTGTCAGAAAAACAAAGACTAAAAAAAACTACAACCATTGCTAGCAATGGTTATACTGGTCAAAATAAGTAGAACCTAATGTATGCCCAAAACCAAAGAGGAGACATTTTACCAAGGTATGTCTATAGCAGGGGTCACCAACATTTTTGAAACCAAGAGCTACTTATTGGGTACTGATTAATGCGAAGGGCTACCAGTTTGATACACACTTAAATAAATTGCCAGAAATAGCAAATTTGCTCAATTTACCTTTAATAAATAAATCTATTTACCGGTATATATATATAAAAAAAATGGGTATTTCTGTCTGTCATTCCGTCGTACATTTTTTTTTCCTTTTACTGAAAGTTT
>NC_084634.1:22985978-23023478 GCF_033978795.1 Nerophis ophidion
CGCGTTCCGCGCACTCTCCCTCGGCCGCCTCCGGCGCGCTCACCCCCAGCGGCTTGGCCGTCCAGCAGACCCCGAGGAAGGCGTCGTCTCGCCGGAACGCCTGGGGGAACCTCTCCTACGCCGACCTCATCACCAAGGCCATCGACAGCGCCCCGGACAAGAGACTGACGCTGTCGCAGATTTACGAGTGGATGGTGAGATCCATCCCCTACTTTAAGGACAAAGGAGACAGCAACAGCTCTGCAGGATGGAAGGTAAGAGACTCACACACACTACATACAAACACACACACACTCACACTCACCCAGCACCCCCTCCTTCCTCCAGCAAAACAAAAACAAAAAGCATGTGGCGTGTACACACAACACTGTCATCGGGGTCTCCTTCCAAGATGATGGAAATTACACACCCCTGAAAATATGCATATATTGTTAGAATAATGCATCAAGTAGCATTATTTTGCTGCTGTCATATACTCTAGTCCAGTGTTTTTCAACCACACTAGTGTACCGTGAAACAGTCTGGTGTGCCGTGGGAGATTATGTAATTTAACCTCATTTGGTCAAAAATATTTTTTTGCAAACCAGTATTTATGTTCCGCAAATGTGTCGGTGCTGTCTACAGCTCGGCAGAGCGAGCGTGTAATACATGGGTGTCAAACTCTGGCCCGCGGGCCAAATCTGGCCCGCCGTGTAATTTAATTTGGCCCTTGAGGCAATATCAATTTAGCATTAGAGCTGGCCCGCCGGTGTTATACAGCGTCGGTGCCGCTGTAACACCGCATTCACCGCTAATACTCATACTTGCCAACCCTCCTAATTTTCCCGGTAGACTCCCGAAGTTCAGTTGCCCTCCCAAAAATCTCCCGGGGCAACCATTCTCCCGAATTTCTACCGATTTCCACCTGGACAACTATATTGGGGGCGTGCATTTAAGGCACTGCCTTTAGCGTCCTCTACAACCTGTCGTCACGTCCGCTTTTCCTCCATACTAACAGCGTGTCACATAATATTTGTGGCTTTTACACACACACGCACGCACAAGTGAATGCAGGCATACTTGGTCAACAGCCATACAGGTCACACTGAGGGTGGCCGTATAAACAACTTTAGCTCTGTTACAAATATGCGCCACGCTCTGAACCCACACCAAACAGGAATGACAAACACATTCCGGGTGAACATCCGCACCGTAACACAACAGAACAAATACCCAGTAGCCCTTGCAGCACTAACCCTTCCGGGAAACTTCCAGCAAACTGACCAATAATTAACGTTTTATTCATGCATTTTCTCTTGCTACTTAAAGGCTTGAATGTTTGGTTCATTCATTATTGTTATTTTATTTTCAAATGTATTATTAGCCTGTTGATATTTACCTCAGAAGATTGCAAATAGAAAAAAAGGCATTACATTTTTCTTTAAATTTTGTTTGATATGCCATTGATATTTTTTGAATTATTATTATTATTATTTGATACTGGATTTTGCATGTCACTAAAGTTATATAAGCTTTGCTTGTTCAATATTTAATGCAAAACTTGTTTGGGTCCCTATTAAAAGGTTAATTGTTCAACCTTGGCCCACGGCTTTGTTCTGTTGAAAATGTTGGCCCACTCTGTATTTGAGTTTGACACCCCTAGTGTAATACATAGCTAATTGCTTTGTAGATGTTGGAAACAGCGGGACGCATTGTGCAGGTAAAAAGGTGTCTAATCCTTGAAGCAAAAATAAACAAAAGGTGAGTGACCCTAAGAAAAGGCATTGAAGCTTAGAGGCCTACTGAAACCCACTACTACAGACCACGCAGTCGGATAGTTTATATATCGATGATGAAATATTAACATTGCAACAAATGCCAATACGGCATTTTTACTTTACTAAATTGTAATTTTAAATTTCCCGCCAAGTGTCCTGTTGAAAACGTCACGGAATGATGACGTATACGCGTGACGTCACGGACTGTTAGGAAATATTAGCGCTGCGCACACACACAGCTAAAAGTCGTCTGCTTTAACCGCATAATTACACAGTATTTTGGACATCTGTGTTGCAGAATCTTTTGCAATTTGTTCAATTAATAATGGAGAAGTCAAAGTAGAACGATGGAGTTGGGAAGCTTTAGCCTTTAGCCACACAAACACCTGGTGATTCCTTGTTTAAAATTCCCGGAGGTGAAACTTTACTATGGATCAGAGCGGTCAAGCGAACATGGATCCGGACCAAATGTCAACCAGCAGGTTTGCGGTGAGAAAATTTGTGGTAAAAAGTCGCCTCTTACCGGTGATCAACTGAGCTTGTGCTGTCCGTACAGCTGCCGTCGACTTTCATCTGACACTGGCCTCAAGACACCCGTGGATACACCCTTCCGACTATCAGGTACTATTTAACTCACTAAAACACTAGCAACACAATAGAAAAATAAGGGATTTCTCAGAATTATTCTAGTAAATGTGTCTAAAAACATCTGAATCCGTCCCAATGCAATGGCATTTTTTTTCCCCTTTTTTTTTTTGTAGTCCGTCGCTATCAATATCCTCAAACACGAATCTTTCATCCTCGTTTAGATTAATGGGGAAATTGTCATTTTCTCGGTCCGATTAGCTCTTTTTGTTGGAGGCTCCCATTAAAAACAATGTGAGGATGTGAGGAGTCATCAACGGGTGACGTCATCGTCTGCGACTTCCGGTAAAGGCAGGGCTTTTCTGTTAGCGACCAAAAGTTGCGAACTTTATCGTCGATATTATCTACTAAATCCTTTCAGCAAAAATATGGCAATATCGCGAAATGATCAAGTATGACACATAGAATGGACCTGCTATCCCCGTTTAAATAAGAACATCTCATTTCAGTAGGCCTTTAAGGAAGGCGATGCAGAACTAAGCTATAACCGAACTGGCTGCAAAGTAAACGATAACAGAATGCCGGACGACAGCAAAGACTTACTGTGGAGCAGAGACAGGGTCCACAAGGTACATCTGTACATGACATGACAATCACCAATGTCCCCACAAAGAAGGATAAAAACAACTGAAATATTCTTGATTGCTAAAACAAAGTAGATGCGGGAAATATCGCTCAAAGGAAGTCATGAAACTGCTGTAGGAAAATACTAAAAAAAGAGAAAAAGCCACCAAAAAAGGAGCGTAAGACAATAACTAAAATGGCAAAAAACTCAAAATAAGTCATTTTATTTTAATCTTCTATTTTTTTTCTCCCATTCCCCCCCCCCACTTGTATACCTGTATCTCACCTTTTTTGTAAGGGGCGCTGGAAGCCGGCAGACCCTTCAGCGATCCTGTTCTGTCTCCCTGTAATGTTTGTCTAATCTTGAATGGGATTGTGCTGAAAATTTTAATTTTCCTGAAGGAACTTTCCTGAAGGAATAAATAAAGTACTATCTAATCTAATCTAATCTAATCTAATCCATCTAATCTAAGGGCATGATGTGACAGGTGGTGACAGTACACCTACTTTGAACAAGAGCTCAAAGTAGATGGATTGATGGATTAAAGTCATATCCAACATCTGTGACAACGACTTTTTACTGTCAACTGAGTTTCGTTGTTTCATGATTTCTGCTGGTAGTGTGCCTCTGCATTCTTTCTACGCAAAAAAATGTGCCTTGGCTCGAAAAAGGTTGAAAAACACTGCTCTAGTCCAGTGTTTTTCAACCCCACTAATGTACGGTGAGATATTGTTTGGTGTGCTGTGGGACATTATGTATTTCTGCCGTTGATGTCTAATGTTGAATCCACAATGTTGGTTGGGAAATGACCAAATTTCAATGGTCAAACCAACGTCAAAACCTGACATTAAAAAATGTTTCAACATTGTATTTGTGTTGTAGAATATTGGTTGGAAATATGACCAAAATTCAATGGTCAAATCAACGTCACAACCTGACATTGAATAATAATCATCAAAAAGCATGTTGTTTCCATATTGTATTTATGTTGTAGAATATTGCTTGGAAAAATGACCAAACTGTGGCGGTTCACTGTTGAATTATGTGGCATCCCACATTAGAGCTATTGTACGGGCCACTTAAATTGATGTGGCCTGTCCACAATAAAGTAAAATGGCGGACTACATAAGTTGATATGGTTGGCCACGATAAAATGATGTGGCGGACCACTTTGGAATTACATGACGGGGCAAATCAAAATGTAGTGGCAGACCACATTAAAGGCCTACTGAAATGAGATTTTCTTATTCAAACGGGGATAGCAGGTCCATTCTATGTGTCATACTTGATCATTTCGCGACATTGCCATATTTTTGCTGAAAGGATTTAGTAGAGAACATCGACGATAAAGTTCGCAACTTTTGGTCGCTAATAAAAAAGCCTTGCCTTTACCGGAAGTAGCGGACGATGGGCGCGTGACGTCACGGGTTGTGGGGCTCCTCACATTCTCACATTGTTTATTAACATAGGCTCCAGCAGCAAGAGCTATTCGGACTGAGAAAGGGACAATTTCCCCACTATTTTTAGCGAGGATGAAAGATTTGTGGATGAGGAAAGTCAGAGTGAAGCACAAAAAAAAAGAAAAAGAAAAGGCGACGGCTCCAGGTGGCAGCATTGGGACCGTTTCAGATGTAATTAGACACATTTACTAGGATAATTCTGGAAAATCCCTTATCTGCTTATTGTTTTAATAGTGTTTTAGTGAGATTGTAAAGTCATACCTGAAAGTCGGATGGCTGCGGTGAACGCCAGTGTCTCTGAGAGGAGCCAAGATCACAGCTGCCTTTTTGAGCTGCAGGAGGAGGTCGGATAATCCGCTTGACCGCTCTGTGTTAAAGCTTCACAACAAACAAAGAAACACCGGCTGTATTTCGATGCGAAAGGCAGCTGCAATCCACCGCTTTCCACCAACAGCATTATTCTTTATAGTCGTCTCCATTATTATTTTGAACAAATTGTAAAAGATTCAGCAACACAGATGTCCAAATTACTGTGTAATTATGCAACGAAAAGAGACGACTTTTAGCAGTGTGTGTGGTGCTGGGCTAATATGTCAGCTACAACCCGAGACGTCACAAACACGCGTCATCATTCCGCAACGTTTTCAACAAGAAACTCTGCGGGAAATTTAAAATTGCAATTTAGTAAACTAAAAAGGCTGTATTGGCATGTGTTGCAATGTTAATATTTCATCATTGATATATAAACTATCAGACTGTGTGGTCGGTAGTAGTGGGTTTCATTAGACCTTTAAATGATTGGGCCCCCGGGCCTTGAATTTGACTCCTATTGGTACGCGAAAAAATAAATTCATTAAAGCCCTAGTGTTTTTTTCCCTACATTGAAACAATGTTACAGTTCAAACTGTGTGCCAAAAAATGGAAAATATTGTTAAATAAAAAAATCTGTCTTGTTTTTAATGAATACTTTGGGAGCCACTGCACTCAAGCTTTAAATTAGGCATTAATAGAATTTTTGCATTGGTGCAAGACTGCATCATATTAACCTCCTAGTTCAGGGGTCGGCAACCCAAAATGTTGAAAGATCAAAAAAATTAAATCTGTCTCGAGCCACAAAAAATTAAAAGCCTTATATAAGTTTTATAATGAATACAACACATGATGTAAGTGTCTATATTAGCTATATTGGCGTACTATCAACGGCAAATATTCGTTGACAGAAATGTTTAACCTTAATTTTTCTTCTACACATTTTTGCAACATTGGAAAATATTAGTAAAATGGAGGCTTCTCACAGGATGAGATAACTCCTGGAAATTACTGGCTCAGAATGGCCAAAAGTATAAATGTGTGTGTCCAAGTTTAAGGAAAAGACAGGCTGTCTTCTTCTAATGGATTTATTACAATCTTTGAAAGCTGGGTAACGTTTGCTGCGGTCTGGAACAACATGGCACACAAACAACAATGAGAAATTTAGCCAATATTACATACAGTTAATGTGTCCTGAGACATGCAAATATATATATTAAATACACAGAGGACATAAGTAAAGGAAATTAAATGAGCTCAAATATACCTATAAACAAGGCATAATAATGCAAAATGTACATACAGCTAGGCTAATTAGCATGTTAACATCAATTAGCTTGACCAAACATGCCTGATAAGCACTCCAGAAAATCAATAAAAATCAACAAAGCTCCCCTTTGTGCATACACGCACAGCATAAAAGGTTTGGTGGACAAAATAAGACAAAGAAGGTGTGGCATAAATCACGTCTTTCTGTGGCAGCGTCGGAGAAAGTTATACATGTAAACAACCTACGATGAGTTCAAGGATCGCTGAAATTTGTAGGACAAAATGGTGCTTGCAAATCCTCTCATCAGCGAAGCATTTTTAACATAAACAGTGGGATTTCTAACAATTAGGAAGATTTGTGTCATGTTTGTCCTCCCACAGAAAATATATTAAAACAAGTGAATTATATTTATAATTTGGGGCAATACGGCTCGGTTGGTAGAATGGCCGTTCCAGCAACTTGAGGGTTCCAGGTTCGATCCCCTCTTCCGCCATCCTAGTCACTGCCGTTGTGTCCTTGGGCAAGACACTTTACCCACCTGCTCCCAGTACCACCCATAGTGGTATAAAAGCAAATTAGATGTTGGGTTTCACTATGTAAAAGCTACGGGTGTAACAGTACGTGTATTTGTATTGAACCGATTCGGTATGGGGGTTTCGGTCCGGTTCGGTGCTGTACCGAACGAGTTTCCACACGAACATATTAAGTATGCTATGCTAAAGTCTTAACAAGCTGCTCCGCTCCGTTCTGCCTGTGTCTCCCACACAGCACCTAGCATTGTCCCACCCACACAACCATCTGATTGGTTACACGCAAAGCTGTAACAGCCAATCAGCAGTGTGTATTCAGAGCCAATCAGCAGTGCGTATTCAGAGCGCATGTGTGTATGTGTGTGCGTGTGTTACGACAGCAAAGCCCTGTCTCTGTTATTTCACTTTACCTTTTTCTGTGTTGATTGAGCTGTGTTGAGGCAGCAAAAAAGGACATGATGTTAAATGAAGAGTTTCTGTCTGTGATAGTTGATATAATAATGTAAGTGCATCATAAAGCCTACATGAACTCCATGGTGTTCAGGGAGGAATAGTCTCCTATTGCTATTGTACTCTTTTTTCAGCTATATTTACATGAATCATTAGTAATGTAGCAGCCTAGTTTTGAATGGCAGGGTTCCTGCTGTCACATGTGGATACAAATATAACATTTAAATAATAAAAATCAACTACAGGCTTCCCAAATGCTGTAATAAATTAAAGGCCTACTGAAACCCACTACTACCCACCACGCAGTCTGATAGTTTGTATATCAATGATGAAATATTAACATTGCAACACACGCCAATGCGGCCTTTTTAGTTTACTAAATCACAATTTAAAATTTCCCGTGGGTTTCCGACCCCCGTATGATGCAATGCATTCTAAAAAGGTAACAATAACCTTAGTTTCAGTATCTTTCAACCGTGCCTAATGTTGTGGCTGGCGATGACGTGAGTGCAGAGCTTCTTTGTTCCTCTCCTCTGCGAGCCATGTGCATGACAGTCCTCACAGCCTGGAGTTAGGGAATAAAAAGAAAAAAAATGGCGAGGGAGACAGAGACGTTGTAACCGGTTTGTCTGGAAACGCAACAGCTTATATGGTGCCGCACGACGCCAGTTTGTGACGTCATAATCCTTAAATGAGACAAGGGCGGAAATGTAAACAAAATTACCGCATAGGATGGCAAAGAGGTCATTAAAGTACAGTTTTATGTACATATGTACACATGTTTACCGTTTGGTATGTAAACCTTGACGGGGAACTGCCGGCCTCTTTTTGTCAGGTAAGCATGGGGGTGTGGGGTAGGGATTATTACATAACTGGGCTGCGGGGAACCTTTCAGTGTAAAGCTGCTTTTAAAGGCAGGGATCGTCCCGGCCCCGCCCCTTTTTAAAGTCATAAGCAAAAACGAGGCACAGAAGGTCAGGGGGGGAGTGTGTGTGTGTGTGTGTGTGTGGTGGTGGTGGTGGTGGTGGTGGTGGGGGGGGGGGGGGGGTTATTAACACCCCGTATAGGCTGGGGGAGCATTCCCACGGGCAATGTGGGCTTCTCAAGTTGTGCTATGTGATCTGGCAATGACTGATGTGTGTGCGTGTGCGTGTGCGTGTGTGTGTGTGTGTGTGTGTGTGTAGCGCCACTGAGTGAAAGCCAGGTTCACTGTCACTCCTGGAATTTCAGGTATGGGGGGGTTTAGTGTTGCGCGTGGTCTGTCCGTAAATCCTGGCAGACTTTGTTGTTGTTGTTGTTACGACATCATCACTGATAAGTGAAGACTAGAGATGTCCGATATTTCGATATTGTCCAACTCTTAATTACCGATTCCGATATCAACCGATACCGATATATAAAGTTGTGGCATTAACACATTACTATGCCTAATTTTGTTGTGATGCATTAAACAATGTAACAAGGTTTTCCAAAATAAATCAACTCAAGTTATGGAAAAAAATGCCAACATGGCACTGCCATATTTATTGTAGTCACAAAAGTGCATTATTTTTTTCAACATGCCTCAAAACTGCAGCTTGGAATTTTGGGACATGCTCTACCTGAGAGAGCATGTGGAGGTTAAGTTGCGGGGCGGGGTTTTGGGGTAGGGGTGTGTATTGTAGCGTCCCGGAAGAGTTAGTGCTGCAAGGGATGCTGCGTATTTGTTCTGTTGTGTTACAGTGCGATGTTCTCCCGAAATGTGTTTGTCATTCTTGTTTGGTGTGGGTTCACAGTGTGGCGCATATTTGTAACAGTGTTAAAGTTGTTTATACGGCCACTCTCAGTGTGACCTGTCTGGCTGTTGACCAAGTATGCCTTGCATTCACTTGTGTGATGGGGTGGCACGCAAAGGCAGTGCCTTTAAGGTTTATTGGCGCTCTGTACTTCTCCCCACGTCCGTGTACCACTCCGTACAGCTGCGTTTTTAAAAAGTCATACATTTTACTTTTTGAAACCATCCATCCATACATTTTCTACCGCTTGTCCCTTTTGGGGTCGCGGGGGGTGCTGGAACCTATCTCAGCTGCATTCGGACGGAAGGCGGGGTACACCCATACCGAAAATTTCCGATAATACATTTTAAAGCATTTATCGGCCGATAATATCGGCAGTCCGATATTATCGGACATTTCTAGTGAAGACGAATCCCATGTTGTAGTATTTTTTTTTTCAAAAGTGTTAGCGCTTACGTGATAGCGTGTTGTAGCTTTAATGCTATTGAACCCAGAAAGAGTGGGGCTCCAAAAAGCGCTGTTTTGCATCCTTCGCCTCCACCAGGAGGTTATGTAATAGTGAGCTAGTTAGCAACTAGCTAATTAGCAACAGAACAAGACAAGTTATGGTTGATTTTCACCAAACTTTCAGGAAATGTCTGAAATGGGACAAAAAACAACAAGCGTTTGGGCCTGATCCGGATATTTAACTTTTATTTATGTTTCTGCGTGTGTGTGTATGCTAGTGGCTCCACCTCCACCCACAGAGACAAAGAGAGTGGTTAACTGGTAACAGGGTTAATTCTGTTTGTTTTTTTAAATTTCGTTAAAGATAGCTTGAAAAGTTATGGCTGGAATTTCACCGAACTGTCACGTTTACGTTACGAGCCTCAACTTCTGTGTGTGTGTCTATGCCAGCATCCCCCCCCCTTCCACCGCAGGGACAAAGAGAGTGGACGATTGACAAGAGGGTTCATTCGTTTTCTTTCTATAGATCGCTCAAAAAGTTAAGGGTGGATTTTAATCCAACTTTTATGTTATTTTACAAGTGTTAACGTGTGTGTGTGTGTGTGTGTATGCTAGGATCCTCGCCTCCCACCGTAGAGACAAAAAGAGTGGATGATTGACAAGAGGGTTCACTCGTTTTCTTTCTATAGATAGTTCAAAAAGTTAAAGGCCGATTTTAATCAAACTTTTACGTTATGTTACAAGTGTTAAGTTCTGTGTGTGAGTTTATGCTAGCATTCCTGCCTCCCACCGTAGAGACAAAGAGAGCGGACGATTGACAAGAGGGTTTAACTCGTTTTCTTTCTATAGATAGCTCAAAAAGTTAAGAGTACATTTTAATCAAACTTTTACTTTTTGTTACAAGTGTTAACTCCTGTGTGTGTGTGTATATGCTAGCATCCCCGCCTCCCACCGCAGAGACAAAGAAAGTGGATGATTGACTAGAGCAGGGGTAGGGAACCTGTGGCTCTAGAGCCAGATGTGGCTCTTTTGAAAACTGCATCTGGCTCTCAGATAAATCTTAGCTAACATTGCTTAACCCAATAAGTAAGGAATAATTTTGCTGGTAATCACAGTGTTAAAAATAAACTTCAAAATATAAAACATTCTCATGCATTTTAATTTATCCATCCATTTCCTACCGCACCTGTTCAAGAAGTTACATTATTGGCAAGAAGTATTTTATTTATTATTGGTTAGCTTCAGAATAAAAATGTTATTAAAAATAATAGGACACTTATTGTACTCTAAAAATGTTATCAATTAAAAATGCATGCATTTAGTTGTATTCGGTGTTAAAAAATATTATATGGCTCTCCCGGGAATACATTTTAAAATCTTTGGCTTTCATGGCTCCCTCAGCCAAAAAGGTTCCCGACCCCTGGACTAGAGGGTTCACTCTTTTTTTTCTATGATAGTTCAAAAAGTTTAGGGCAGATTTCATTCAAACTTTTACGTTATGTTACAAGTGTTAACGTTTGTGTGCGTGTGTGTGTATGTGTGTGTGTGTGCTATCATCCCCGCCTCCTCCCGCAGAGCCAAAGAGAGTCGATGATTGACAAGAGGGTTCACTCGTTTTCTTTCTATAGATAGCTCAAAAAGTTTAGGCAGGATTTTAGTCAAACTTTTACGTTATGTTACAAGTGTGAACTTTTGTGTGTGTGTGTGCATATATGCTAGCATTCCCACCTCCTACCGCAGAGACAAAGAGAGTCGTTGATTGACAAGAGGGTTCACTCCGTTTCTTTCTATTGATAGCTCAAAATGTTTAGGGAGGATTTTAGTCAAACTTTTACGTTATGTTACAAGTGTTAACTTTTGTGTGTGTGTGTGTGTTTATATATGCTAGCAGTCTCACCTCCTCCCGCAGAGACAAAGAGAGTCGTTGATTCACAAGAGGGTTCACCTCATTTCTTTCTATTGATAGCTCGAAAAGTTAAGGGCGGATTTTCATCAAACTTTCACAAAATATTTAAAATGGGATAAGGATTTACTACGTTGTTACGTTTAATTTACGAGGCCCAACTTCTTTGTGTATGTGTGTGTGTGGGTGTGCGCTAGCGCCCACACACACAGGGAGAAAAGAGGGTTTATCCCGTTTCCTTCAATCCTCCATTGTTTGTTCAAAAAGTTCCAGTCTTGTTTACTGTCTGGATTCAGGACTTTTTGGATGTAGGCTCTGGCGAGGGTTTGCCTTCCCTCAGTGCTTTTCAGTTTGGTATATACACACTGTTGCTATGGGCAACATAACAAATCCCCTGCATCACATTGTTTTGATTGTTGTCCGCCAACGCTAGCAACGCCAGCGCAGCTTTTGAACGGCAGCGCTAACGATACGTTTTAACAGCGACATCATGCTAAGTTAGCCTTTTTGCTGAGGAAATGATGACACTACTTGCTAAACTCCAGGATTTATTTTAAGACGTGTAGCGAAGCCTCTTTTCTTTCTTTTTTCACGCAACTTTTGTAAAGTGTCGGGCTCATCAATTCCTCACACACGTAACAAACTTTCCGAGCACAAGTTACGATCCTTTGACTCAGCAGAGCTCTCATTTCACCCTTGAAGACTGTAAAGTTTGAGTGTGCACAATCAGGTTGGTGCACATGCAGACTTTCTCATGACGTTTTTCTGAGCAAAACCCAGTCGTCCCGCTTGGTTTCTCTCCCAGGTTCCACCATACGTCACTCCGCTCCATATCTCTGTCCGTTGAGCATTAACCCCTGCAAAAGTAGGTTATGGCAAGCCAGCACAACACAAATAAATATTTGACTGCGCCACTTAGTGTATTCTCTGCATATTTAGCTGGTTGCTTATTGCAACACTGGTGGGCATTTTTGTCCAGTTTGAAGGTTTTGTCAGAAATGTCCAAACAAAATAAATGGTGCCATAAAAGTTTGATAATAAGGTTGCTTGAATCAAATTAAAAATTGTCTAACGGCTAACCTTGCATGAACAGTTTATGCAACACGGCCATGGTAACATCATAGGAGTTTGCTTTTAAGGATGATGGAAGAAAGGTAAAAAATACACAATCTATCGAGGACGAGGTTCGGGAACCTTTTTGGCTGAGAGAGCCAAGAAGCCAAATATTTTAAAATGTATTTCCGCAAGAGCCATATAATTTTTTTTAACACTGAAAACAACTAAAGGCGTGCATTTTTAAAGGCCTACTGAAACCCACTACTACCGACCACGCAGTCTGATAGTTTATATATCAATGATGAAATATTAACATTGCAACACATGCCAATACGGCCTTTTTAGTTTACTAAATTGCAGTTTTAAATTTCCTGCGGGTTTCTTGTTGAAAACGCAGTGGAATGATGACGCGTACGCGTGACGTCACGGACTGTCATAAGATATTAGCGCTGCACCACTCGCGGCTAAAAGTCGTCTACTTTAACCGCATAATTACACAGTATTTTGGAAATCTGTGTTGCTGAGTCTTTTGCAATTTGTTCATTTAATAATGGAGACTATAAAGAATAATGCGGTTGGTGGAAAGCGGTGGATTGCAGCTGTCTTTAGCACTGAGACACAGCCGGTGTTTCTTTGTTTGTTGTGAAGCGGGGCGGTCAAGCGAACATGTTTTTTCTACGTCAACCTGCATGTTTTTGGATGGGGAAATTGTGATATATATATCTTACTGGAGAATTCAGTGGATTATTCGTCGTCCTGGAGCAGCTGTCAAAAAAGGCAGCTGTGAGCTTGGCTCCTCGGCTTCTCTCTGAAACACTGCGTACTCACCGCAGCCATCCGACCTCGAGGTATGTCTTACAATCTTTAAAATCTCACTAAAACACTATTAAAACAATAAGCAGATAAGGGATCTTCCAGAATTATCCTAGTAAATGTGTCTAATTACATCTGAAACGATCACACTGCCGCCACCTGGATCCGTCGCTTTTTCTTTCTTTTTTTTTATTTTTCTTTTCTTTTTTTTTTGTGCTTCAGTCTAACTTTCCTCATCCACAAATCTTTCATCCTCACTCAAATTAATGGGGAAATCGTCGCTTTCTTGGTCCGAATAGCTCTTGCTGCTGGAGGCTCACATTATAAACAATGTGAGGATGTGAGGAGCCCTGACACCGGTGACGTCACGCGCACATCGTCTGCTACTTCTGGTAAAGGAAAGGCTTTTTTAGTAACGACCAAAAGTTGAGTCCTTTATCGTGGATGTTCTCTACTAAATCCTTTCAGCAAAAATAGGGCAATATCGCGAAATGATCAAGTATGACACATAGAATGGACCTGCTATCCCCGTTTAAATAAGAAAATCTCATTTCAGTAGGCTTTTAAAGGGCCCCTGGTAACAGTGAATATTCATTTATTTATTTGAATTAGGTCAATGCATATTCATCAACACAGAGCAACAAAGTAAATATGCCGGAGTTAGGACAGTAGCTCATTTTCATCTGTTGTCCATATACAAACGTATAAAAGCCTTTTTACACAATTTGCTTGAGAAACCTATTTTAAATATTGTACTTTTTACAAACACAGTGATGGATAACTTCCTCTGGAATCGTAACTTAAGGTGACACGCAGAAGTTTTTCAAATTGATGACCCAGAAAACTGCTTATCACATTTTTTTCCATGAGCATATGTAAGAGTGGGGACCATAAGAAATTGCATGCGGTGCATTTTTCAAAAGAAAACAACACATTCATACAGAAGAGCTTTATTTACAGCCTAGTGCAGTGGTTCTCAAATGGGGGTACGCGTACCCCTGGGGGTACTTGAAAGTATGCCAAGGGGTACGTGAGATTTTTTTTAAATAATCTAAAAATAGCAAAAATTCAAAAATCCTTTATAAATATATTTATTGAATAATACTTCAACAAAATATGAATGTAAGTTCATAAACTGTGAAAAGAAATGGAACAATGCAATATTCAGTGTTGACAGCTAGATTTTTTGTGGACATGTTCCATAAATATTGATGTGAAAGATTTTTTTTTTCTGAAGAAATGTTTAGAATTAAGTTCATGAATCCAGATGGATCTCTATTACAATCCCCAAAGAGGGCACTTTAAGTTAATGATTACTTCTATCTGTAGAAATCATTATTTATAATTGAATCACTTGTTTATTTTTTAACAAGTTTTTATTTTTAGTTATTATTATATCTTTTTTTCCCAAATACTTTAAGAAAGACCACTACAAATGAGCAATATTTTGTTAAACAATTTAATAAATCAGAAACTGTAAAAAGGTTGAGAACCACTGTGTTAAGCCACTTAAATGATGTGGCGGGCCATTTTAAATAATGTAGCGGACAATTTAAATAATGTGATGGGCCACATTAAATGATGTAGCGGATCAATAAAATGATGTTGTAGATCAATTAAATGATGTGGCGGGCCACTTAAAATATATTGCGGGTCTTGTCAAATGATATTGCGGGCCAATTAAATGATTTGTTAAGCCATTTAATAAAAAAAAAAAAGCTGCTGCCTGACCAGGGCTCAGAAAATCTGTAAAGACTCCTTCCACCCCCACCAAGGACTGTTTTCACTGCTGGACTCTAGAAAGAGGTTCCGCAGCCTCCGAAGCAGAACCTCCAGGTTCTGTAACAGCTTCTTCCCACAGGCCGTAAGACTCTTGAACGCATCATAATTCAATTATCCCCTCGACTCCTCCCAAAATGGATTAACTCGCTGGAATAAAAAAGACAATATAACATACATCCATAAATGTGGACGCTTGTGAAAAAGTGCAATATATTTATCTGTACAGTAATCTATGTATTTATTTATATATATATCTATTTATTTTATATACATATATTTATATATTATTTATATATATTTATTTAATTATATATGCACGTTATTGCTTTTTTTTTATCCTGCACTACCATGAGCTTATGTAACGAAATTTCGTTCTCATCTGTGCTGTAAAGTTCAAATTTGAATGACAATAAAAAGGAAGTAAAAAAAAAAAATTCTAAAAAAATTTAAATGATGTAGCGGACCAATTAAATGATGTGGCGGGCTACATTAAATGATGTAGCAGACCAATTAAATGACGTGGAGAGCCACTTTAAATGATGTAGCGGACCAATTAAATGATGTGGCGGGCCACATATACTGTGTGATATTCCGGGCTAATCAAAAAAGATGTAACGGGAGGCTTATATGATATTGTAGGCCAATTAAATGAGAAGGCGGGCCACTTTAAATTATATGGGGTGCCAGATTGGGTTTTGAGTTTGACACTTGTGCACTAAAGGAAACTTAACAGATTTCATATTTTGCATTGAAGTGAATAGGGACAGGTTATATGATTATTTACAAACATATTCTTGCCACGTTTGTATCGCATTTGTTGACACATTTTTGTAAAAAAAACACAACTTAAAAAAATATATTTAGAGGGGTTCACTTAGGTATGTTAATACCATCTTTAAAAAGTCAAAACCTAATTAAGGTTTTTAAATGTGGTTTTAAAAAGCTGGTTTTAACGAAATTCATCTAATTAGTTTTGTGTGAGGAGGGAACGTCGGGTTTAGGTCAGGCTCTTGTGTAGGCGGTGCACCGCCTCTGCTTGTTGCGACAGTTTGGTATTGGATAGGATTGTTGTTCTTCAGAGATGTAAACGCAGGAAAGCCTTGCTGTCCTCCATTGTTGTTGTTTCTTGGCATGTCTCTCGGCGGGGGGTGTAGTTATTAGCACTATTTTATGGTGGTAGACAGCAAAATCGAGTAAAGCCCTGAGTGGTCCTGAAATTGTTAAAACGTTTTAAGTTACTTTTCATAGTAACAAACAAGCAATGCAGATGTTGAATGTTAAAATGTTAAGCAAATGTTTTTACATGACTTAAAACCCACTTTTTAATGGGCTTTTATTTTGTTTATTCTATTTTATTGATTTGTCTTGACTCATTATGGTGTTTGGATTTTCTGGATTGATTTCAATATTTCATCCATTGTTATTTGAAATGCTTTCAATGGAATGCCTTTTTATTGTGTTTGTATGTACTGCACTCCAGAACCATTTTGTTTGCCAATTGTGCTTTTATAAATCAAGTGGATTTTGGATGTTTTCACCCTGCCACTGACTGCATTCACTGCATATTTCCAGGCTTGGAAAAGTCATCTTTTTTTTTTTTTTTTTAAAATAGCACAGCCGTTTTTTTGTTTGTTTGTTTTTTCCGTTTTTTTCCTCTTTTCACCCCAAGTGGAGTTCTGTCCAAGAGGGGCAGATCCAGTCTGGAGCTGCTGAAATGTGTGCTAAGAGAGAAGCGTTAGGGGGAAGGGGGGCTGGATCTCAAAATAGCACTTGTAAACGCGCCTGAAACACTCTCGTTGTGTTTGTATGAAAGTGTGTGTGTCTTTAATCAGAAGATTAGCTGCACCTGTGTGTATTTATGTACGTGCACAAGTGTGTGTGTTTGTGTGTGTGAGAGAGTATTCCTGGCTGAGGTGAACTTTGTGATCTGGGGTTACTGAACTCCGCTGTAACTGGCTGCCTTTTCCCAGCAGCTGCCCATCACAGGCCAAGACCGAGTTATGACACACACACACACACACACACACACTCTTCTATCCTCCACGTCAACTTTACGAGGCTCTAACGGCGCTACGCGCCCACATTAGGACGACACGCCGCACCCCCTCGCTTTCTAACAACTCCCGACAGCTGAGCTTGCTCCGCGTGTTTTGAACCTTGGCACAGTTCCCCGTGCAGGCAGGCGGACATGTACAGACGCATACACCGCGCTCAACTGGTCATGTTCAGACTTATCACCAAAGGTTTCATGACTTTAACCCTTCAGGGTTCACGGCCAAGTGATGATGTCACGTTGCAAAGACCATGGAGACATATAGAATTTCTATAGATGTCATGTTGGACAGCAGTCATTTGGACGGTTGTTTGAGGTGTTCCTCATGGCTCCCCCTTTTACATTTGTTTTTACAAAGTGATATACAGTCTGTAACTGAGGTGTTGCTGTAGCTTGTTTTTCTCGGATGCTGTCAGTAGTCATCTGTTGGACTTCTTTAGTTGTGCTAGTAAGGGTATGGGCGGAATGGCCTAAACCAGGGGTGTGTGTGTGTGTGTGTGTGTGTGTGTATATATATATATATATATATATATATATATATATATATATATATATATATATATATATATGTATGTATGTGTGTGTATACATATATATATATATATATATGTATATATGCGTATATATATGTATATATGTGTGTATATACAGTATATATATGTGTGTATATATGTGTGTGTATATATGTATGTACATATGTGTGCATATATATATATGCTTGTGTGTGTGTGTGTGTATATATATACATATATATATATATATGTATATATATGTATATGTGTGTGTGTCTATATATATATATATATATATATATATATATATATATATATATATATATATATATATACATATATGGATATATATATTCCCCGCTCGCCCGAAACTACGGTGCGAGCGCGATGATGTCACGTTATCAATGGGAACATGCATTTTTAGAGCATATTATTTGGCTGAGCGGCTAGGAGACACCAGGAATAACAAGCAGTAGGAAATGGATTTGAAAGGACAGATTTAAAAAAATAATAATGAAAAAAAACTTTTTATTTTTGTTTGTTTTAATTTTGGGACATCCACGTACCCGATTTTAGACGTTGGCGGGCCAGATTTGGCCAAAGTTTAGGGACCCCTGGCCTAAACTCTGAATTCTGACATGTTTTTTTGGCATGTAAATGATATTGGAACCATTTTAACATGAGTTACAAAGCCTTCTAATTTAGTTCCAGACATATGCCAGGGTTTCCCCTAATGTCATTGAATATGGCGTGCCACCACGGCATTTTCCACACCTTGAAAATAAGGGTTTTTGTTTTATTTGAAAACAAATTAAGGTAATACGATATATTGAACCCCTCAGATAAAAACATACAGAGTCTGACGCTATTTTTAACTTTTATTACCAAGCCTATCAAAACAATTAGCACAATTCCAACAATTATTTCGTCTCTGTGCTTCCCCTAACACACAACAATATTTGCTCATTCTCCGCCAATCACCTTTCAGGCATGGACGGTGTGTTTGCAAACATGGGCAAAACTGATGTCATATCTAAACCACACCAACATAAAACATTATCACCGACTGGTTGTTACAGTATGTATTGATATTGATATGTATAGCTTATTCTTTTCACCTTATTGACAAGTGATGTACAGAAACTCGACCACAGGAAAAAGACTTTCATCACTGAAAACCGCACTGTCGAAACCGGATGTAAACAAAACGCACGCCATTGTCTGGAGCATTGTCAGCATGTCTGTGATGTGGACGTAACTTAAATTTTTCCCAGATATCTACAGAATGTGCAAATATTAAGAGGAAAGTGGCGGCTTTTAATCAGAGAAAGTCCAACTGGAGCAACAAAGCATTTTGAATTATAATTATAATCAAACTAAAATGGCGGTGTAACAATTTAAATGAAAAATGCACTCCTTTCGTTTTTGCCCTTAAAGTCCAGGGACTTATTTCCCAAGTGTAATAACAATAACAAAAACAACAAATTGTATATTTTTGTTGTTAAAAAATACTGATCCAACCACTGCTGCATCGACCTGATACTATGCTACCTGGTATCATTACTGTCGATGAAATATATCAGGCTTGCGGTGGGTAGTGTGGCATGTTTAGCTATTATTTGTATGGAAAGTTGTTTATTTGCCGCCATGGAGGAGAGGATTGCCGATTTCAAAGTGGCTTTGCACTGTGGAGGGACGTTAGCTGCCAGCAAGAATGCTACATTGCATCACAAATGCTGCCAAATTTGCAGACACAGCTAGAGTGCGTCATCAACATACATCATCACGATATAACAATAGTTTTAAAAGCTCTATTGTTTTCACATTGAATATCATTTGTATGGAATGTAGAGGAATCGTTCTACAGCATACATAATACGAGTAAAAGTGAAAGTAGCTTTCTGGACATGTGGCCCCCAAAACAATTAAATTGTTGAATATGCCTGCTGTAAAGCATCTCGTGGGAGGTGAAAAAAACACCTGGAAGGGGGAAAAAAATGCTTAATTTAAAAGGTCTCGCTTTGATAGTGTGGACACTGTTCCATGGAGGGAGGGACATTAACAAGCTTTTTCTCTGGAAATGGTGTAATACAAGTGCCCTCTGGCTGTGATTCCCAATGGAGTGGTTTGTGAGGGTGTATGAGGCCAATATGGATGGGGGGGTGGTGGGGTTACTGGGTTATGGGAACCCACCAGCTCCAGGCACCCCCTCCAAAGGACTGAATAGTGTCACCCAGCGCAGTCAGCCTCTAGGCTCTGTTCTGGTTCCATTTGCAATCAATGGGCACAGTGGACTTTTATATCACACAACTATGCACCATGTCCCAAAGGATGGGGGTGGGGGGTTCAATCCTATTCCAGCTGACTTTTAGAGCAAAGGGGGAGAGGGGTGGGGGATACACACCATTTGCAGATCACCAGTCAATCACAGGACTGATACACAGTGACAGAGAACCATTTAGAACTTTGTCAAAGGGATTGAAAACAGTGTAACGCACTACTTTGTAAACAACTTAGTGACACTGAACACTAAAGATGCATACGCTGTAGTTAAAGCTGGGGTGTTTACAAAATCCAAAGCCAGTGAAGTTGGCACGTTGTGTAAATGGTAAATAAAAACAGAATACAATGATTTGCAAGTCCTTTTTAACTTATATTGAATTGAATAGACGGCAAAGACAAGATATTTAATGTTCGAACTGGAGAACTTTATTTTTGCAAATATTAGCTCATTTACAATTTGATGCCTGCAATGCTCATCAAACACTTATTTGGAACAACCAAACAGGTGAACAGGCTAATTGGTAACAGGTGGGTGCCATGATTGGGTATAAAAGCAGCTTCAATGAAATGCTCAGTCATTCACAAACAAGGATGGGGCGAGGGTCATCACTTTGTGAACAAATGCGTGAGCAAACTGTCCGACGGTTTAAGAACAACATTTCTCAACCAGCTACTGCAAGGAATTTATGGATTTCACCTTCTACGGTCCGTAATATCATCAAAAGGTTCAGGGAATCTGGAGAAATCACTGCACGTAAGCTGCAAGTCCATGACTTTCGATCCCACAGGCGTGACTGCATCTAAAAGCGACATCACTGTGTAAAGGATATCACCACATGAGCTCAGGAACACTTCAGAAAACCACCGTCAGTAACTACAGTTGGTTGCTATGTATAAAAGTGCAACTTAAAACTCTGCAATGCAAAGCGAAAGTTATTTATCAACAACACCAAGAAATGCTGCTAGCTTCACTGGGCCCGATGCAAAGTGGAAAAGTGTTCTCTGATATGACGAGCAGGTCACGTTCCCAGACATGTCGAACTATCTGGCGGTGCTCCAGGCGACATTCTACACAGCAAAACGGATAAACACTTGAAAAAGCATGGCGATCTACAACTTTTTTGTAAGTGGCTGGGTCAAAGAAATTGGTATCAAGTAGGGCAGCGCAATATAGTGAATATACTCGATATATTGCAGGTTTTTCTCTGTGCGATATAGAAAATGACTATATCGTGATATTTGAGTATACGTTGTCACCCAGTTGCTTTTCGCTGCGGGCATTACACTGCAGGCTTTTCTCTCTCTTTTTTGTCTCTTCTTCTCACAGAGACATAAAACAAGCGCAACTTGTTACATACATCACATACTGTCGTGCATGCAAAGTCATACGCCCTCCCGGAGCAGACAGGTAGCGGCATGGGTAACGTTAGCTTTGATGCTAGCAGAGTGGTGTGAGTGGTGATACGAGAGAGAGAAGGTGCGAATCTGGTAAAAAATGAAGGAAGAAGAATTATTTCCGAAAAAACAGCACGGGGTCCACCGTCTGGCGGTGTTTTGGCTTCAAGTGGGAAGATGTTGACCAGACAACCTTAATATGACAAAGATGTGGCAAAAGCGTTGCTACAAAAAATAGCATTACTGCTAATTTGTAGCATCATTTGAAAAGTCACCAGCTAGGGAATGAAGAGTGCTTGAACTCTGCATGTCAACATCTCCGGCCGGTACCACATCAAACAAAATGCCCAAGCAACTATTTCCACATTAACACCGTATGAAAAAAATAGTCAACAACAGAAAGAGATAACCCCCGCAGGAACTTACCACATAACGAAGGGATTACACTATTTGATTTCCTATTATGCAGCTCATTTTTATTTGACAGTTATTGAAATATCTTGTGTGACATCATGCACAAAAGTGCACTTTATTTGTTTTAAACTATTGTAGTTGCGTTATGTACAAAAAGTGCACTTTAATTAAGTGTTGTTTTGATATGTCATCTTAGTGACATCATGCACAAAAGTGCACTTAAAAAAAAAAACTATTGTAGTGGCGTTCTGTACAAAAAGTGCACTTTAGTGTTGTTTTCATATGTCATCTTAGTGACATCATGCACAAAAGTGCACTAATAGCTTGTTTTAAAATGTCTCTGACAATCTTGCACTTTTTGTTTTGAAATGACATGAATGTTTGTGCCACTGCTTAATAACTGTTTAATAAATACAGTTTTGGTCAATTGACTTAGTTGTGATTTCCATCTCTGCATAAAAGTTTAAAAGTAGCATATATTAATGCAGTATGAACACGAATGTTTTAATGTAGACACATAGAATCGTCATACTGCTGTGATTATATGCATCAAGTGTTCATTCAAGGCTAAGCCAAAATATCGAAATGTATATCGTGTATCGTAGCATGGCTTAGAAATATTGAGATATTAATAAAAGGCCATATCGCCCAGCCCTACTATCAAAACTTTCCCGGATATATCATGCATCGTTTTTGCTCGGGTGAGGTTGCATTTCTTTTCAAGATCGTTTTGTAAAATCTTGCACTCTTTCGCTCTTCTTGCTTACCTGTCGAAGCACTCTGAAGAAACTTTAATCCTTTTCGTGATTGGAATGGTTCCAACTGCCTAAAACAATGCAAGCATAGGGCATTTCGAGAAAGGCAAAATTCCACCCGGTGAATACATCCAATTACATGTTTGTCTCGCCCTGGTTCACGATTACTTTTAAAACTGATTATGTGGAAAAAAGTTATATAAAATAAATATTGCCGGACTTCCCTTCTCTTCCATAGCTCTTTTAGCATTTCCTCAGGCATCTTGAGGAATACATCAGTAGAAGAGGACACAAAATAAAATTCTAACTTTTTTTTCCTGTAGTTTTTGAGTGCCGGATCTGCTCTTTTTTTCTTCAAAATATTTATCTCCATGTTCATTTACTGTTAATATTTGCCTACTTTCTCTGGTAATATGTTCCATCTAAACTTCTTTTAAATATAATAATTGTTTTTCTGTTGTTTGGATACTTTTTAGTTTTGGATGATACCACAAATTTGGGTGTCAATCCGATACCAAGTAGTTACAGGATCATTCATTGGTCATATTCAAAGTTTTCATTTGTTCAGGGACATAATTTTTGAGTTTATAAACATAATTCACATTAAAACAAGATTTTGTGATACTACAAATCATTGATGTAATCATGGTAGTCTCAACAAGATACGCTCCTGTACTTGGTATCATTACAGGGATGTAAGGTGTAGAACCACCAATGACATTTGTTTACATTTTGAAGCCGGTGTGTAGTGAATCATGTTTAGCTACGGTATTAGAAACGTACTTTATTTGTCACCATGGAGGCGAGGATTAGTGATTTAAAAGTAGCTAAAACACTGCAGACTTTGCCTGGACTTTAGCCACGAGCTAGCTAGCCATGTCTTAAAGCGTCTCTTCTTGAGGGCGTTTCAGTGTTATAACTTCACCTTTATCATTAGTTTTCAAGCCAAAATGCGTCCGTTCTATCTTTCCTGTCTACACACTGTGTCTGCTTGTAAGTAGTCTGTGATTGTGCACTGCCGAACATGCTCATTCTGCTCGTAAACCAGCAATGTCATGACCTGACAACAACGGTGGGACGGAGGGTGGAAGACCGGTATTTTTTGGAGGTGGTAGAGTACCGAATTTGATTCATAAGTATTGCGGTACTATACCAATACCGGTATACCGTACAACCCTAGTTCATGGTAAACAATATGAGAGGAGAGTAACCAACATTTTAAACCACAAGCAGAGGTAGATAAAACTGCATGAGAATTTGAATGCCAATGTTTTTTTTAACCCCTAATTGGAGACCCCCAAGGTTATTTGCTTATGTCGAGTCTTTCGGGAACTTTATCAAGCGCATAAGCCTGAAAAACCAAAACACTGCCTACATATTATTAATTGGAATAAAATGTCCCGATGAAACAGTACAGACTTCCCTCTCGGCAGCGTTCAAAGACGCCTCTCAATTATTCAGTGCGCTCAGGAGGAATTCAGAACGGCGTATTAATTTTTAAGAGCTTTTCTTGGCTAAAGGCGCTCCTTTTCGCAGCGTCTGCCCTCCTCGTACGCTTCCCATGCCTCATTATTTCCCTGCCTGTGCCCTCATTTGTCTGCATGCAAACTGCTGTGTTGAGCATGAAAAACAATCCTGAGACGCCGCTTGTCTTCTCTGCTACTCTTTGCTAATTAATCCACACTATACTTTTTTTTTAATCAGCTGGAGACTTCTAGGAATTTTCCCATATATTTTTTTATTGTTTGCTCTAAAGTCGATAGCAGAAAGGTCTCCTTTATCAAGAAGTTTCTGAGAAGTACTGAGAATGGATTTAACTCTTCTTCGTAGCATAAATGTATTTATGTAGTCTAAAATAAGAGAAGTATTTTATAAACATATACCTGTGGGCTGATTACATGCTTAAAGGCCTACTGAAACCCACTACTACCCACCACGCAGTCTGATAGTTTATATATCAATGATGAAATATAAACATTGCAACACATGCCAATACGGCCTTTTGAGTTTACTAAATTACAATTTTAAATTTCCCAGGAGTTTCGTCTTGAAAACGTCGTGTAATGATGACGTGTACGCAAGACGTCACGGATTTTAAGGAAATATGAGCGCTGCACACACACACAGTTAAAAGTCGTCTGCTTTAACGGCATAATTACACAGTATTTTGGAGATCTGTGTTGCTGAATCTTTTGCAATTTGTTCAATTAATATTGGAGAAGTCACAGTAGAAAGATGGAGTTGGAAAGCCTTAGCCTTTAGCCACACAAACACACGGTGATTCCTTGTTTAAAATTCCTGGAGGTGAAAATTTACTATGGATCAGAGCGCGGTCAAGCGGACATAGATCCCTACCAAATGTCAACCAGCAGGTTTCGGTGAGAAAATTGTGGTTAAAAAGTCGCCACTTACTGGATATCAGATGACCTTGTGCCGTCTATACAGCTGCCGTCGACTTCCCTGAGACACTGCGCGTCAACACACCCGTGGACGTACATATCCGACTATCAGGTACTATTAAACTCACTAAAACACTAGCAACACAATAGAAAGATAAGGGATTTCCCAGAATTATCCTAGTAAATGTCTCTAAAAACATCGGAAACTGTCCTAATGCAATCGTGTTTTTTTTTTTAACTTATCTCTTTTTAATACTTTTTTTTTTCTAGTCTGTCATTATCAATATCCTCAAACGCAAATCTTTCATCCTCGCTATCCCCGTTTGAATAAGAACATCTCATTTCAGTAGGCCTTTAATATAGTTGTGGTCAGCATGAATCGATGCCGTTAGGTCATTTGGAGAAGTTTACGGGAAAAACATTGACGCTTCAACGGGTTTACGGCTCGGTTCGGACAAATCGAAGCTAAAAATCATCTTGCAGAACATTTGGAGCCTGTTGAATCAGGACATTTCGGAGTGGAACTTGCTGTCAAAGCAAGCCCTCCCCGCCCGAAAGCGACTGCTCAGCAGTTTACTCACGCAGAAAATGATGCCGCTCTCTTTGCAGGCCTCCTAACTGCAGCAAAGTGCAGAAGCTGGGGGGAAGAAAGCTAACTAACTATATATATATATATATGTATATATATACATTTATAATATATCAGTGTATATTATATACTGTATATATCAGTGGTACGCGTACCCCTGGGGGTACTTGAAGGTATGCCAAGGGGTACGTGAGATTTTTTTTTAAATATTCTAAAAATAGCAACAACTCAAAAATCCTTTACTAATATATTTATTGAATAATACTTCAACAAATTATGAGTGTAAGTTCATTAACTGTGAAAAAAAATGCTACAATGCAATATTCAGTCTTGACAGCTAGATTTTTTTGTGGACATGTTCCATAAATATTGATGTTAAAATTTCTTTTTTTGGGAAGAAATGTTTAGAATTAAGTTAATGAATCCAGATGGATCTCTATTACAATCCCCAAAGAGGGCACTTTAAGTTGATGATTACTTCTATGTGTAGAAATATGTATTTATAATTGAATCACTTGTTTATTTTTCAACAAGTTTTTAGTTATTTTTATATATTTTATTCCAAATAGTTCAAGAAAGACCACTACAAATTAGCAATATTTTTCACTTTTATACAATTTAATAAATCAGAAACTGATGACATAGTGCTGTAATTTACTTCTTTATCTCTTTTTTTTCAACCAAAAATGCTTGCTCTGATCAGGGGGTACTTGAATGAAAAAAATGTTCACAGGGGGTACATCACTGAAAAAAGGTTGAGAACCACTGTTGTAGAGGACGTTAAAGGCAGTGCAGTCACGGCAGCCCTTAATAATGTCGGCCTGGTGAAAATTGGGACAAATTCGGGAGAATGGTTGCACCGGTAGATTGTCGGGATATGCGCTGAAATTCAGGAGTCTCCCGGAAAAATCGTGAGGATTGGCAAATATGTTGCTAGGGCGGGAAAGCCATTCTTAGAAAGTGAATTCATTAAAAAGTGCATGTTTGATTTTTTAAGAAATATTTTATCGCGGCCCAGCCTCACCCAGTTTCTGCATCCAGTGGCCCCCAGGTAAATTGAGTTTGATACCCTTGTGGTATGGTGTCTCCAGCCGTGATCATGTGGTGACATCAAGTACGGTATTTAAAGACGTAATCATTAAAGTCGGACATCACTGAAGGCCTAGGTGAGAAACGCACGGCCCGCCACTGGTTTTTGAACTTTCTGGAGTTGGTGCCCCCAAAACAATATAACCACTGCCAAACACCGGTCGGGCTGGAAAATCGTGTTCTACCAATACGGTTTGCAATGTCGTTGTCCAAAATAAATACAACCTGTAAAAACCCAGCAATTACACACGGACACACACCATGGCAGCCGTGTTTGCTCTGTCAAAACAGGACACCTCTGCAAATACTCATATGCAAAACATATGCACAGACATGTAATTATGTTGTACAGTTGGAAGTGTGTTCATGCACTGTTTTTAGGGCGGGGGCTTAATGAATGTCTGGAGGAGCAAACGTACAGAAATGTGCTTGTGTTGGGGTGTTGCTTGTCTCCGTAGCGTACGATAGCTTGTCGAGCAGGTTGGGGAGCAGTTGGAGTGAGAGCTGATAACAGACCACCAAGCACACACATACACACACACGCACATACACACACACACACACACACACACACACACGCACACACACATGCACATTCAAGCCTAGCACACATTTGCACATAGCACTAAATCTCGAAATCTGCTTGGCAGTTTGTTTGATAACCACATTGTTGGAGAGTGGCCCCTTTTGCCTGCCTGACTCCTCCACTACTCCCTCACACACAAAATACACTTTTGAACCGGGATAATCAAACTTACCATATTTTTCGGACTATAAGGCACACTTAAAATCCTTTTTTTTCTCAAAACTTGACGGTGCGCCTTACAACCTGGACCTGGTGCGCTTAATGTATGGAAACATTTGGGTTGTGCTTACCGACCTTGAAACTTTTTTATTTGGAACATGGTGATATGTTAACTGTGACCAGTAGATGGCAGTCACACATACAAGATACGTGTAGACTGCAATCATCATCATCGGCGGTCACTCGAAACGAGTATGACGATCCTCCTGGTAGGGGGCTATCCCTTTATGGAGGATGCCTGTGTGTGACTTTGTATAACGTGGGGAGACTGGTGCACAGACAGTCACCACTCGATCTTTGACAGAATCGGGTCAGGTTCCAGTGGCATGGAGTCCAAGACGACTGGGTACCCTTTTCTGCTGCAGCCTTCTGCTGCCATCCCAGCCGTTGTGACGCTCTATAGCAGGGGTGTCAAGATCAAATACAGAGTGGGCCAAAATTTAAAACTGAACGAAGCAGCGGGCCAAGGTTGAAAAAATTGACCTTTTAATAGGGACCATAAGAAGTTTCGCATTGACTATTGAACAAGCAAGCCTTATATAACTTTATAGTGACATGCAAAATCCAGTTACAACTAATAAAAAATATCAATGTCATATTAAATAAAATTTAAATAAAAAATTGAATGCCTCTATTCAATTTGCATTCTTCTGGGGTAAATATCAAAACAAACTTTTTCCGCAGGCTAATATTGAATTTGAAAATAAAATAATAATGAATGAATCAAACATTCAAGCCTTTAAGTAGCAAGAGAAAGTGCATGAAAAAAACCTTAATTATTGGTCAGTTTGCGACACTGATTTGCTTTAACACTGAATATGGAAAAAGCAACGCTTATATAACTTAATAGTTCAAAATCAACTTTAAAAAAACTAACGAAAAAACATCAATGGTATATAAAAAAAAATAAATGAAAAATGTAATGCCTCTTTTCTATTTGCAGCCTTCTGAGGTAAATATTAACATTAACTTTTTCCACAGGCAAATACATTTGAAAATAAAGTAACAATGAATAAATCAACCATTCAGGCCTTTTTACTGCTCAGTTTGAGACACATGGTTGTTTGTAGCAAGCGGTGTATATTGTAGCGTCCCGGAAGAGTTAGTGCTGCAAGGGGTTCTGGGTATTTGTACTGTTGTGTTTATGTTGTGTTACGGTGCGGATGTTTTCCTGAAAATGTGTTTGTCATTCTTGCTTGGTGTGAATTCACAGTGTGGCGCATATTTGTAACAGTGTTAAATTTGTTTACACGGCCACCCTCAGTGTGACCTGCATGGCTTTTGAATAAGTATGCCTTGCATTCACTTGTGTGTGATTAAAAACCGCATATATTATGTGAAGGAAAACCGGAAATGACGACAGGTTGTAGAAGACGCTAAAGGTAGTGCCTTTAAGGCACGCCCCCGAAATTGTTGTCCGGGTAGAAATCGGGAGAAATTTGGGAGAATTGTTGCCCCGTGAGATTTTCGGGAGGGGCACTGAAATCCGGGAGTCTCCTGGGAAAATTGGGAGGGTTGGCATGTATGAGTATTAGCGGTGAATGCGGTTTACCGGCGGGCCAGCTCTAATGTTAATTGGAAATTGCCTCATCGGCCAAATAAAATTACATGGCGGGCCAAATTTGGCCTGTGGGCCAGAGTTTGACACCCATGCTCTATAGGGTTAGCAATCATCCTCAGTCTGTTCCACCGTTGACGTCTTGGGTTGGTTTTTCCCCATAACTGGGCCCACATGGATGTGGGGGTGCCTTCTTCCGCCATCCCAGCCGTTGTGGTGGTTCTTACATCTACCGTCTTCCGCCTGCTCCGCCATTGAGGTCTTCAGACTGCAATATGATGACGGTCCCAGAGATACGTGTAGACTGCACTCTGACTCAAGTAAACAACACCAAAATTGTATGCGTTCCATTGAAAATATAGAACATTACACATGGCGCTCAAAAATCTATCAAAATGTTTTAGTACGACCTTGGTAAGCTGTAAAACCGCACCGCTTGATGGATTGTACTGTGCTTCAACATACAAGTATAATTATGGTGTGTGTGTATAAGGTAAGACATATTATCTTGCATTTTGTTTTGCAATATTATGCAAAAGCAACTTTTCTTACCTTCTGGTATCTGCTGATCTGTATTTGGGATCTGCATAAGTTCTGAAAATTTGAACGCATCTGCCTTCGTAGTCCATGGCGGCGCCGTAGTCTATAATCTTCTCATTTTTCTCTATCTTCTTATGGGACATTCATCCTCCACTTTTGCCATTTCTAATATAAAGTAGCGTACAGTTCTTACTTATATCTGTCAGTAAACTCGTCTTGAAAGCGCTAAAACATACCGGTGTAGTGAGTTTACATTATTCACCCAAGGAGCTTTAGTTTTTAGAGTGTTCCGGTCGGGCGTTTTTTCACAGGACACATTGCACGTAGCACTAGTGAACCACAGATGAAGAGATGCTGTTCCGTTATTATTAAACATTCAGACTTATTAAAGTCTGAATGTCATTAAAACAGTTAGAGGTCCATCTTTTGACACTTCTTCCACTCCCGTCCTTGCACACAACAGAGAAGACGGAGAAAAGAAGCTGCCAAAGGTGAGCTGCATAAATAAGACCGCCAACAAAACGGCGCATCCTGAAGCGACTGTCAGAAAGCGGCTTGAAGATGATCCGTAAAATATAATCTATATACTGTATATCTATAATCTATGCAAAGAACCACAATTACATGTTATGTAGACCACAGGAAAATGTTTTCAATTTAGAAAAAAAACCTTATAATATGACCCCTTTAATGCACTCTATTATCCGGTGCGCCTTTTGTTTGAAAATAGACGTGACTTAACCCTCTCATCAGCAGGGTGCTTTATAATCCGGAAAATACCATTTTATGGTCCGGAAAATACGGTAATTGTTTTGGGGGCCACATTTCTCCCTTCACTATTAGTCTTATTTTGTATATTCTGGAAAACCAGCATCCTGTACAGTAGACATTTTATTTTGGTCTATTCATTTTGTCAGAGTTCCAGGTGAGCTCTGCGGTTTTTAAGGACCCTCTGCAAATATCTCAGTAACTGTGTTAACTTTACCACTAGAAATGCGCAAAACCTAACTATTGCAAAAAAGAAATCGGTAATGGAAACACCCATGTTTGGAAAAACCTCTCAAACATCGCCAAAAAAGGCGGTTATTGAAACGTTTCCATATTGAAGTTTTTAGCAAAAGTCACAAATGTACCCTTATCGAAATTTTTGAAATATCGCTTGTATTTTGCTAAAAAACTGCAATGGAAACGCAGCTTGTGACGGTGCTCTATTGTTTTTAAGAATCTGCTACAAAAATGTGAGTCGCACAAGTTTTTGAGCTGAGGACGCCAGTTGAAAAGCTCAAATGATGAAAAAAAAAAGGGACCTAAACTGGAACCTTGAGGAACACCCCTGGTATAACTGAGGAAGTTAAACAAATGAGTACTGACTGCATCGGAAGTAAACAAGCTACAGCAACACCAAAATAAATTAAATTACCGGCCAAAATGAGAGGACTTAAAGGGGTGATGAGGAATGCCTTGGTTATGTACTATAAATCACAAGTTTGGACCCAAGTTGTTTGCTCGCAAGGTTAAAATAATCAGGAGCACGCGAGTGTTTTTAGGACTTTCCTGTAAAAATGTCTGCCAAGTTTTGAACTAAACTTGGGGGTCTGTATGATGCCTTTCCTATCTTGGATTTGGCACCCGGGCAGTAAGATGAATATGCAAAAAATAGGTTTGAATGGAGAATTGTCACCCTAAAAATTGGAATCGAATCATGACTTGTTGCAAGATGCCATCCTGACATATTGCTGTCTTGTACCAATAAGGATTTTAGCATTTAATTATTCACACATTTTCAAAAAACACACACACTATGTTTTTGTGCAATCAGTGTAAATCAGGGGTATCCAAAAGGTGGTCCTTTGCAGCTAAAAAAAATGGGTCAAAATTGTTTCTGAAAATTCAATCAATTAATCAATGTTTACTTATAAAGTCCTAAATCACTAGTGTCTCAAAGGGCTGCACAAACCATAACACAAACCACTACGACATCCTTGGTAGGCCCACCTAAGGGCAAGGACAACTCACACCCAGTGGGACGTCGGTGACAATGATGACTATGAGAACCTTTGAGAGGACGAAAGCAATGGATGTCGAGCGGGTCCAACATGATACTGTGAAAGTTCAATCCATAATGGATCAAACACAGCCGCGAGAGTCCAGTCCAAAGCGGATCCAACACAGCAGCGAGAGTCCCGTCCACAGCGGAGCCAGCAGGAAACCATCCCAAGCGGAGGCGGATCAGCAGCGCAGAGATGTCCCAAGCCGATACACAGGCAAGCGGTCCATCCTGGGTTCCGACTCTGGACGACCGGTCCATCCTAGGTCCCGACTCTGGACAGCCAGTACGTCATCCATGGATCGGACCGGACCCCTTCCACAAGGGAGAGTGGGACATAGGAGAAAAAGAAAAGAAACGGCAGATCAACTGGTCTAAAAATGGAGTCTATTTAAAGGCTAGAGTATACAAATGAATTTTAAGGTGAGACTTAAATCCTTCTACTGAGGTGGCATCTCGAACTGTTACCGGGAGGGCATTCCAGAGTACTGGAGGTCGAACGGAAAACGCTCTATAGCTCGCAGACTTTTTTTGGGCTTTGGGAATCACTAATAAGCCGGAGTCCTTTGAACGCAGATTTCTTGCCGGGACCATATGGTACAATACAATCGGCAAGATAGGATGGAGCTAGACCGTGTAGTATTTTATACGTAAGTAGTAAAATCTTAAAGTCACATCTTAAATTCACAGGAAGGCAGTGCAGGTGAGCCAGTACAGGCGTAATGTGATCAAACTTTTGTGTTCTTGTCAAAAGTCTATTAGGATTTATTATTAATGAGGTAAAATAGATAAAAACACTAACAAATAATTGCTTTGTCACTTTAAATACAAAAGCTACAGTAATGTTGTTTTTTTCAAATAATTTAGCATATACATTGAATTGGTTTTAGCACTTTTAGTACAAAATGTATGAACGTGGCCCCCCGCTTTTTTCATTCTTGAGTATGCGGCTCTCTGTGGAAAAAGTTTGGACGTCTTTGACTGAGACAAACTTTATGGATCCACAGCGGAAATTGTTCCACACAGTAGCTCAGTTACAAAGGATTGAAAGGGTAAGGATGGAAAGGATAATGCAGGTGTAAAGTAGACAAAAAAATGTACCATAGTAGCAATATGAAATATAACATATATGTAATATTCAAGTATTATATATATACAGCATATAATATATACTAATATATAATATTGTCATATGTTATGTTTATATATAACATATACAATATATATCCATCCATCCATTTTCTACCGCTTATTCCCTTTCGGGGTCGCGGGGGGCGCTGGCGCCTATCTCAGCTACAATCGGGAGGAAGGCGGGGTACACCCTGGACAAGTCGCCACCTCATCGCAGGGCCAACACAGATAGACAGACAACATTCACACTCACATTCACACAGTAGGGCCAATTTAGTGTTGCCAATCAACCTATCCCCAGGTGCATGTCTTTGGAAGTGGGAGGAAGCCGGATTACCCGGAGGGAACCCACGCATTCACGGGGAGAACATGCAAACTCCACACAGAAAGATCCCAAGCCTGGATTTGAACCCAGGACTGCAGGACCTTCGTATTGTGAGGCGGACGCACTAACCCCTCTGCCACCGTGAAGCCCCATACAATATATAACAAATCCCAATTACCATATACAATATTATAGTTTATGTACCAGCTGCAGCAAAAAAACAAAACAAAAAAAAACAAAACAAAACAAAAAAAAACTATAATATTGTATATGGTAATTGGGATTTGTTATATATATACAATATATAACAAATCCCAATTACCATATACAATATTATAGTTTATGTACCAGCTGCAGCAAAAAAACAAAACAAAAAAAAACAAAACAAAACAAAAAAAAACTATAATATTGTATATGGTAATTGGGATTTGTTATATATATACAATATATAACAAATCCCAATTACCATATACAATATTATAGTTTATGTACCAGCTGCAGCAAAAAAAAAAAAAAGGCAGCATAAAATAGAGAGTAGATCCAGCAGAAAATATACAGCATAAAAAAATATATGTCTTTATAAAATATATATATGTACTGTAAAGTAACAGTACTCATAGTTGAGTACCATTTTTTTGGACCATTCTACCCACCTCTACACACATCAGTGTACCTTAAGTTGAGACGTCCACCCCAACTCCTGAAACAGAACCCCCCTCTCGAGTCTTCAATTTGGCGCTCCAATCCATCTCTCGGTTTTAAAACTTTAATGTGTTCTCTTCTGAGCTTGTCTCTTTCGATTACACCTCTAAATCCGCAAAGGGTGTGCTGAGCTACTCGTCCTGATTAACAATTAATCAACGACCTGAGCGGCACAGAAGGGCAAACATGTCATTTCACCAACACGTTCATCGCCCCCCTGAATCTTGCTCGGTCGTTGTGAGACCGGATTGATGGCTTCAGTTTAAACCAGGATTAAGATGAACTGTTTTGGAGACCAACTAAATTGAGCTAATCCATCTGCAGTTCATTGGTGTGTAGATCTGCAAAGCCTAGTAACCTCTGCATTATTACTGTACCTCTGGAGGTTTTCTAACCACGGCCTTGACCACCTGTCCTGCCTTTAAACGTCTTGTTGTGCACATGCTAGCTTTTCCTCATCCTCCATGGATCATTAAAACACGGGAATGATGTTTCTGGGTTCCGTGTTGTGTGTCTGAGACTAGCTCTGTTACGAGTCCCACACAAGATCTAATCCCACCACTCGTCAAGTCATGGACTTCAGGAGTATGAAGGGTGCATGTGTGTTAATAAGTGGATGAAGACAGCCTCTTTTGAGCCACAGAGGCTATGATATAATACCATTGTTGACATTTAGGGTCTCGTACAGTACCTTTGGTCAGCCAGTGGGTTTTCTATAGTATGCCTCAGTGAACCCTCAGAGCAGAGCCATATCCAACCTGGGTATGACAACATACCAGCAAATCCCTAAAAACACAAGGAACTTGGACAACTGTAATCACATTGGCAGATCCTTGCATTGCCATTTAAACCCTGTTTGCAAACAAACACCAAGAACCAAACTTGCGGTTTACATAACAGAGGCGTTCCTGAAGGCACACCTTTTAGGTCCTCTCCTTTTTGGCAGTTACAGTTCTCTTTTCCTAATGGGATTTATGTAACGTCAGATGCAGTCCGTAATCATTTGTTCAACTTCTTTAGTTGTACTATTGGTGTTCCTCAAGGTTCCATTTTAGGTCCTCTGTCATGATCCGCCTCCCGGATCATACATAGTTTTTGTACTTGAGTCCTCTTTGTGTGTTTTGTGATTTATTTTTGGACTCTTCCGATCCCTAGTTTGTGCACTTCCTTGTTTGTTCGGTTACTATGGTTTCTTATTTGTTCCACCTGCTCTGCTTTTGTCACGCACATGTGTTCAGATTGTTACTTTAGTATTTAAGCCTGCCTTCTACCTCAGTTCGTTCTTGGTTCGCTGTTTGTTCCACGCAACTTTCCCGTTGGTATAGCTTTGATGTTTTTTCTAGTGCTAAGTCTCGCCTTAGCTTCGCGTGCGCTCGGCACGTTACTGTTGGACTTCTGAACCCAATGCTAGTTAGCGTTAGCTTTCCATGCGGAGGCACGCCTTTTCTTTTGCCTATTTTGCACCAGTGTTCTTTTACCTTTGTGTATTAAACCAAGCTCCTACCTGCAATCTCTGCTTGTCCTGGTCCTCGTGCATCCTGGGGTGACACAACACGCACACAATGCCTTTCCAGCGTGACATCCTCTCTCTCTTTCATCATTTGGGCTATTTAACTGATAGCCCAAGTTCAGTTCAAAAAACCTTTTTGCAGCAGATTCTCAAAAACATAGAGATGATTGTTGGCAGAGCACTTCTGTAACTGAGAAAATAAATTGACAAAAATCGAATGTCTACTGTAGAGGACCATGTTTCTTCGGACTATACGAAATAGGACTAATAGCAAAGTGAGAAGACCAGACGGTCCTTAGCTTTCTAAAAAATTTAGCAATCAATTTAGTTAAATGTACCTTCTGTTTACTTTTCCACAATAGGAACTAAAAAAACAAAAAAAACCCAATTCATTTTGGATCTAAATATAACTAAACTCTGCTTAGGTATAACAAATATTTTTCTCAAGCTGCTGAAGTTTTCTGGTGTGGTCGCAGTTGATAGTTTGGATTATGCCTCTGCGTAGTCATAACTTTTACCAGCTTTTTTATAACTCTTTAGCTCACTTCTCTGCTGAAACACTAGGGGCAACGTTTTCCGCGTAATCAATTCGGTGAGCAACCGTTGTATTGCGTGCTGTGGGTGTATCTGTAGCCAGGCGCATCTTGGTAGCTAAGACTTAAGCAACTCGAGTCAAATTGAAGCTTATTCATAGCAATATTGACATGGCGTAAATCCTGATTCAACAACAGCAACAACTCTCGTTGACCAATTAATATGGGTTTTACTTTTTCACCTCCGATATGATACCAATATTGGAGCCATGAGTATTGGCCGATATTAATTTCGATACGATGTCAGCACAAATCATAGCCCATAATTGTATTATCTTGTAGTGTGGAATGTTAAAAAAAAAGGCTTGACCAAGTGAAATTACTTAGACATCAATGGCGGGCATAAAAAACATTACCCGAATGACAGATTTATGCTTTTGAAGTGGAGTTTGTTTTTGGCAACATCTCGTGGTGACCATCATTTTTACAATCAAACTCATGATGCATTTAGTTGAATGCGGACACGTTTGTTACTGGATACTTTCTAATACCCTTTTATTTTGGTATGCACATCATATGCAACTATACTGTTTCTATCGACAAATGTTTTGTAGACTGAAATATTTTATAATTACGGACACACACGTCTAGCTTGTGTGCTATTGTGTGCTTAGTTGTTGTGTAGCTGCCAGCTCCTGGTAGCCTATAGCCTACAATGTTTACCTTTTGTAAATGACTTGAATACGATGCAAGAGATCAACCTTGCGTGTTTATTGGAGGACATTGCTTGGATTGAAGATTATATATAATAGATTTGAGATGCAAGCTGATATGATTAATTACTTGTTTTTGTGCTGATATCGGACCTATATCCGATATGAATATCGTATCGAGGCACCTCTACCAATTAGCTTCCTTAAGGAGACGGTGAGTCTTATCAAGCCAATTATTTAGAACACGGTTTGTTCTACTTATGTTGATCCGACATCATCGGCAATGGAGTTGCGCTTCTCTTCGCCGAGAAAGGACGTCACCCTGTTCCTTTTTAGTTTACTGTTTAACCCTCGATTGGCATCTTCCGAGCATGAAGCAGACTCTTCTGGAAAGGAAAGTGAAAGTGAAAAGAGAAGTGAAATCAGACGTCGTAAAACCTCCAAAAGTGGAGACATTGGCAAATGTTCCTGCTTCAGAGGTACCAGAGACCAGGGTGTGACGTTTAACACCCTCCACTCCCTTCTCCTGTTCTGTTGTGTTGAACGCAATTGTCACTGGTTGACAAGTGATGCAAACGTCACTTTTTAGACACTTCACCTGGTTCTATGCACGAGAGCAGGGTTCTCAAACATACGGCCTGCTGACTCATACTTCAAGCTGTGGCTTAACTTCGGCGTGGCGCAGTGGGGAGAGTGGCCGTGCGCAACCCGAGCGTCCCTGGTTCAATTCCCACCTAGTACCAACCTCGTCACGACCGTTGTGTCCTGAGCAAGACACTTCACCCTTGCTCCTTATGGGTGCTGGTTGCCGCCTTGCATGGCAGCTCCCTCCATCAGTGTGTGAATGTGTGTGTGAATGGGTAAATGTGGAAGTAGTGTCAAAGCGCTTTGAGTACCTTGAAGGTAGAAAAGCGCTATACAAGTACAACCCATTTATTGGAATTGCGGCCCATATATCCTGTTCGGTTAGTAGTAATATTCTTATTAAAGGCCTACTGAAACCCACTACTACCGACCGCGCAGTCTGATAGTTTATATATCAATGATGAAATATTAACATTGCAACACATGCCAATACGGCCTTTTTAGTTTACTAAATTACAATTTAAAATTTCCCTCAGAGTTTCTCGTTAAAAACGTCGCGGAATGATGACGCGTGCGCGTGACGTCTCGGGTTGGAGGGGATATATTAGCCCAGCACCACACACGGCTAAAAGTCGTCTCTTTTCATCGGATAATACACAGTAATTTGGACATCTGTGTTGCTGAATCTTTTACAATTTGTCCAATTAATAATGGAGACTATAAAGAATAATGCTGTTGGTGGAAAGCAGTGGATTGCAGCTGCCTTTAGCACCGAAACACAGCCTGTGTTTCTTTGTTTG